>NC_085874.1:32149043-32224043 GCF_034702125.1 Engraulis encrasicolus
ATGTATGTATGTATGTATGTATGTATGTATGTATGTATGTATGTATGTATGTATGTGTATGCTTTCAGCTTGGAGCCTTTTACCCACTTGGAAATGAGTGCCATACTGGGAGTCTTTGTGTGGTGTTGCCAGGCAACAACATAATTTGGCTTCTAATTTTCCAATGACGTGATTGGGAAAGGGGTGTCTGCCTGCTGCAGACTTAAAAGGAGACTAGGCAACGTGTTTAAGTTAATCACCTTCACGAGACAGCCAATGTTTAAATGAACCATTTACAATCTAAGAGTTTGTGATAATGATTATCCCAACCGCTTCTGTGGTCCTTGGATAGAACACTCTGACTGCACCGGACATCGCAAAATATTGACTTCAATACCTGACTTCATGTACCTTAGTAAACATGATCACATTTGTATTGACTGCTGGCACTCATGAAAGAAAAACATTGAAATAGTGTGGGGAAACAAAAATATATATTTTTTCATAATAGATTTTCAAATAGATCAAGACATAACAAGGCAGGCATCTAGGCAGCCACCCCAAGAACTGGACCCCGTTTCTCGAAGCTTCCTTGCTAACCAGCTAGCAACTTAGTTTCCAATGGGAAATTGCATTGTAATCAAGTACATTGCTACAGTAATTAGCAACGACGCTGTCGAAAAACGCACCACTGCCTAGTGTCACTTTGGGTGCAAGTGATTACTTTCTCTTGTCTTTTCCTGTGGCCTCTAGCCTTCTAACATGGGACTTTATGTTGATTATTACATTATTGACATTGTTGTTTAATGTCTTGCAAGACCACATTTCAAAGATCATTCTTCACTTGCAACCGAGATGTTGAATGGGGAAAGCCTCTCAAACGTCGCCCAGCACTGGTTGAAAGCAGGAATATTTATTGATGTCTCAATAGGGCGCCGGACCATGGGGCCTTCACTCGCAAACATTTTTAAAGATTTTTTTGTTGGTCTTTTTTCGACTTTATTTGATAGGACAGTGTGAGAGGCGGACAGGAAGCGAATTGGGAGAGAGACGGGGAGGGGTCGGCAAAGGACCCGGGCCGGGAATCGAACCCGAGTGAGCCGCATGGCAAGTTCCCTTCCGTTTGGCCACGGCAGGGCCAACTTGCAAACATTTTCAATGGAAGTGAACAGGGTGAGTCAAGCTAAATCCTGATTCCGTTTCACACATGCTGTGGTTTTCACACATGATATGAATTCATTTTAAAGATCTGGATTGGTGTCATAATGGCTGGGCAATCCCCAGGAAGAGAAGGCCAGGAAAGGACTGGAGAAAGTAGTTCGACTTGCTCCCTTTTAGTAGTGAATTAGTCCTAAAATCAGCAATTGTTGGAATATTAGTTTAGTTTAGTTTAGTTTGGTTTAGTTTAGTTTAGTTTAGTTTACTGGCTTATTTGACAGGGGCCATGTACTGTACAGGTCAGTTTCAGTGCCAGAGTTAGCTACAAAGCTAATTTGCATCTGTGGTCCCTGGGCAGGAACAATGATTGCAATGTGATGTGGTTCATCAGCATCTGTTGGAGTCTTTTAAAGGCCTGATGAAGGTCATTGATGATGGCCGAAACATGTTGGCTATTTCAAACAGTTCCATTACGAACTACCTTGGTTTATGAAAAGCGTTTTAACCAAGAAGAAGAGTGCCTTGGATATTTTTCATAACCTGGATCCTAAGTAAAGTCTAACCAAAGAGCTCCTTCGCAAAACCGAATTGAACTCCGAAGCCCTCTGACCTTTCTTCTTTATCTGTTGGGGTCTGTCAGCATGGTGGAGGGCAGCAGTGCCTGGCTGATAAGGAGGGACCATGGTCTTCTGTGTGGATGAATGCTGCTGATTCAGTTCTTATTCCACTGGGGGTAAATGTGGGTCAAGGAGAATATAATCACTTTCCTGCACTGCTTTCTCATCCATGGCTAAGGTGCGCTTTCCAATCTCATGTAGCTCCAGCTCCCCATGTCACTGTAAGTCCCTCTCTAATATGAATGTCAAGTAAATGTATTTGCAATCAATGTTAGGTCTACTACTACTCACTTCCATCATTGAAATTTAGTGACGAAAGCGAGACACAAGTTCACTGATCGTAGCACTGTGTCTGTGTGTGTGTGCGTGTGTGTGTGCGTGTGTGTGTGTGTGTGTGTGTGTGTGTGTGTGTGTGTGTGTGTGTGTGTGTGTGTGTGTGCGTGTGTGTGTGTGTGCGTGTGTGTGTGTCATGATTCAGCTGAGTTGAGGGGCAGGCTGAAGTCCAAATAGACTAATACAGCTGGGCAGAATCCAGGTCAACCATGTCATGGCAGAGCCACAGCCTCTCAGAGACCTTTCCCAGAAATAATGACATCTACAAATCACAGATACAGTACATGTACGGGGGAGTTAATTCCATTCCTGGCAGCACGAGTAACATGTGACCAGAATGACACACACACAAACTCAAACGCACACACACACACACACACGCACGCACGCACGCACGCACGCACACACACACACACACACACACACCCCACATCGCGACAGAAATACCCAAAATCAGAAACAGCTAGTCCCCCAATGATCAGAGAAAGCAACATATAAGAGTTACATGTCATGTTATAGGACAAGGTGGATCGAGCAGCATAGCATTGAGGAAAACAGGGCAAAATGTCAATGTCAAAATGTGATTTGTTGGTGTGTGGCCACTGAGAAGTGAACTGAGATGATCAGCTGTGCGGGGAGAGCTGGGCAGATCAGCTATTGTAATTGTGTAAGGCGAGGGAAAGTGGATAGCTCTTGACTACCATGGCCTGGCCAGAATTGACGCTGACGCTTCATTTAACTTACTAGCTTGCTATAGAAATTGTTCAACATCAGTGGCAACAGTTATACTATATATATATACTATATACTATATATATTTATATTATACTATATATATATATATATATATATATATATATATATATATATATATATATATATATATATACTGTATATACTATATTATTGAGGAAGGAGACACATTTAATCCATAGTAGTCTAAAATAAAACGTGAATATGAGTGTGTGCTTTGTGTTCAAGTTTGATCACCTCTAGTCTTCTGCTCTACCTCTATGACTCCACAGCACACAAGTGCTCACTGCACACAACGAAATTGCATTTATGCCTCACCCGTGCAAGGGGGCAGCCCCCAATGGCGACCCAAGGGAACAGTGTGGCAGGACAGTATCATGCTGCTCAGGGTACATCAGTCATGGAGGAGGATGGGGGAGAGCACTGGTTCATTACTCTCCCCACCAACCTGGCGGGTCGGGAGTCGGACCGGTAAGCTTTGAGCTACAAGGCTGACGCCCTAACCAGAGAGAGTAGATAAGAGAGAGGTTCTGCTGGCCCATTGTTTCCGGGATGTACAGTCGCAAGGGGGAGGGAGGGGGGGTGGGGGGGAATCCCCCTTTAGGCAGACCTAAGGACTGTTCTATAGGAGCATTATGACACGCCCCTTTAGGCAGACCGGAACCTGGTCACGTTAGGTGCCCATAGAAACCTATTATGTTGGCATATCTCTATATACTTAAAATCTCTGATCTGACCGCTTACTCATGACTGCCCAAGTGACTGAAGTGAAGTGAAGTCAGACACAAAGCACAGCTGGGGTGACGGACGCATGTGAGTGAGCGGGGTGTAGTCTGACCAGGCCTGCGAACTAGAACACTTCAACTCTACCCAGGATGCTGAGCTAATTACTTAATCTGATCAGACAGAGTGCATTAATATGATTAGACCATGCTTATTGATCCAATCAAGGAAGGTGTCTGTCACTCTGAATAGGAAAGCATGATGTCTTTTACCATGTAAGTCTAACTACTCTCCATCTCTGTGTGTGCACGCGTTTATGTGTGTGTGTGTGCGCGCGCGCGCCCACATATCTTGCATTATACATGGGGTGAGATAGTCAAAATAGTTTGAAAGCAAAATGATAAAGTGTGTGTGTGTGTGTGTGTGTGTGTGTGTGTGTGTGTGTGTGTGTGTGTGTGTGTGTGTTTGTGTGTGAGCATGTACACGCATATGTGCGTATGTGTGTGTGACAATTGAGAGAGAGTGTTTTAGTGATGAAGTACATTACGTGTGAATATATGGTGTTGGAGAGAGAGAGAGAGAGAGAGAGAGAGAGAGAGAGAGAGAGAGAGAGAGTGTGCGTTACAGGTACATTAGACTATATATGGTGAATGAGTTTGCGTTCATCACCCTCCATCCTCCAGCTGAGGCTGCTCTTTCAGATGTTATTCTTCCACACGTTGCCTTCCTACTCGCTTAACAATAAATCATGTTGTCCCCAAAACACATCACGACTGCTCATCTGGCCGAGGCTTTTAGCCAAAGTGGCCCACCACCAGGAAGATGCAACAGCAACAACGTTAACCGCACAAATAGACCAGGCGCGATGCGATTCAAGCGATAGAGTGCAGCAGCAAGCGATACCAGCGATTGAAGAGACTATGTCCGTACAGGCAGAAGGCAAAGCATTCAAGCATTCCTATTGGCGGTGGTCACTGACCTCTATTCTATACAGTCATTGGCTGTCGCGGCTTGGATTTCAACTTCAAACTGTCGCGCTCGTCGCGCAAATCGCTCTAGTCTCCAGAATCGCTTTTGTCGCGCGACTCAAAACAAAGTCAATTACTTCCGTCGCTCGCCTCGCTCTTGTCGCGGTAGGTGTATTTCTGCGGTTAGAAATAAGAGACATCAAAAGTAAAGTGTTGTGGCCCCGGCCTTGGCTCAAACGGTTAGGGCACTGACTGGTACGCAGGATGTTTCACCCTCTCTTCAACATGGGAGCCATTCATTCATCACTGCATCTTGTCTCAATTTTGGGGTTGACAATAAAAGTGGGAGTTAATACATTTTTACACCACAGTGTTTCCCACAGAAATTTTGGAAACTATGGGGGCAGCCGGGATTTTTTTTTCCGGGGGGGGTCTTTTCGCACGGGCCTTTTTCGGGGGGGGGGGGGGGGGTTGTATTCACGCGGTGTAAATGCAAAATGGCAAAACAATATTTACAGTATGAGTACAGTATGACATTGGCAAATGGAGAAACTATACGCCTAGGCCTACATTGCAGCCATTTTTATTTTGAGAAATAAGGCTACATAACATTTTACCCATGATATTAGTAGTACATTGTCATTTATATATTTTTTTTAAAGTAGAGTGAATCATTTCTGTTTACAACACAGTTTCATTTGTCCCTCATGCAGGGGTCTATGTAATGAACAAGGCCGACAGGCGGACAACAGATGCGTCCCAAAAAGGGTCTAAGAGGGTAGGCTGTGCATTTTTCCCACACACACATAGGCACACATTCTACATGAGGGGTTGACTAGTCTTTTGATCCCTCTGTCTTTCAAGCACTTGTGGTTTTCTTTATAGGATGTATATACTCCAGGAGGAAAATGCGAAGGAAATCGTAATTCAAATCGTTTTTAACAAAAACGGAAATCGTAAAAAAATAAAAAAAGTAAAAAAAATAAAAAATAAAAAAAAAAATTTTTTTTTTTTTTTTTTTTTACATTTTCGGAAACTACGGCGGCCAAATTTATACTATGGCGGGCCGCCATAGTTTCCTCAATGTATGGGAAACACTGCACCACATGACAGATGCATGACCCATGAGCCCTTCATGACCCACGTTTGGGTCTCTTGACCCACCACTTAAAAACACTCGCTTTACAGGCCTTGACATTAACTTTTTCACCCACTGGCCACTGTGGCTAGTGGTTTTCCCAAGGCACTAGCCATGCAGGTATTCCACTAGCCACAGATTTTATATTGTTTTTTTTTCTTTCTCATGAATGTGTATGTCTAACCTCAAAAGATGAGATGCTAAAGCAAGATGAGTGCATACCTTTCTACATGGAGTTACTGAGCTTTTTCTTGAACTTAAATACAAACAATTGATACACGAGGGGCAAAAAACGGAATATAGGCTATGATGCATATGTCATACCAAGGAATAAGCTGCCTGCCAAATTGGCTAGTGAGACTGAAATTGTTACTAGCCACAGCCCAGTTTTACCAGCATTTGGCCGGTTGGCAGGTGCCAGTGTCAAGCCCTGCTCGCTTACATGGCATGACACACACGCACTCATTTGTACTCATGCACACAGACAGCATACATACACACACACACACACACACACACACACACACACACACACACACACACACACACACACACACACACACACACACACACACACACAAACAGAGAGAGAGAGAGAGAAAGAGAGAGAGAGAGAGAGAGAGAGAGAGAGAGACAGAGAGACAGAGAGAGAGAGAGAAATGCACTGCAAAAACTGTCTCTTCTCTTACAGTGATGTAAGCAGGTCTAATTTTGCTCCAGTTCACCAGGGCCTCTGTGTGTGTTCAGAAACAGCCTGCTCAACGATGCAGCTGTGTCACACCGCTACAACACACTCAGGATCAGTTCAGACCACTATACAAGCCAGGATCAGTTATACAATCCAGGATCAATTCATACCACTAAAGAGGGTACAGAATTATTAGGCAAACACGTGCATGCATGCATACTGTATTTTCCCACACCAACCTTTAATTCTTCTCAGTCTTTGGCAGTTACTTTGTGGATACATATCCGTTTCCTACTATACACACCTGATAAACTGTATAGAGTGTTGGTCTCCATAGATCACACCCTCTCTTTGTATACAAACAATGCCTAAATCCAATAGGATTCCATGTTCATAGAGGTTGGTGTGTGATAATATCAGGGCTTGACACTGGCACCTGCTAACCGGCCAAATGCTGGTAAAACTTGACTGTGGCCAGTAATACTCTCAGTGTCACTAGCCAATTTGGCTGGCAGCTTATTCCTTGGTATGACATATGCATCATCATAGTATCCTATATTCTGTTGTTTGCCCCTTGTGTATCAATTGTTTTTTGTATTTAAGTTCAAGAAAAAGCTCAGTAACTCTATTTCTTATTAAGTTTCTATTTGCTTGATATAGGCTACTTCCATGTAGAAAGCTACTATATACACTCATCTCACTTTAGCACCTCATCTTCTGAGGTTAGACGTACACCATCATGATAAGAAAAAAAAACAATATAAAATCTGTGGCTAGTTGATACCCGAATGGCTAGTGACTCAGGAAAACCACTAGCCACAGTGGCCGGTGGGTGCAAAAGTTAATGTCAAGCCCTGGATAATATGCATAAAATGGATGATATGGTCAAAAAACTTGTTTGCCTAATAATTCTGCACACTGTGTTTACAAGCCAGGATCAGTTCACACCCCTAAGCCAGCCAGTATCAGTCCATGCCACTATACTTGTACACAGCCATGATCAGTTCACATGGCTACAGTACACACAAGAATCTGTTCGAGGCCACCGAAGTGCAAGGATAGCAGGGTTTTTTTTTGTCTGATGTGATGTGTGAAGGCTGCGGCCTTCTCTCTGTCTGTGTGTAAAACCCCACAAAGAGACAAAAGACACAGCAGCGGCGGTGGTGGCGACGGCGACGGTGGCGGAGGCGAGGGCGGCCGTGACAGTGACAGTGAGTACAACCGTGGTGGAGGTCTGATCCGCGCCGCGTGCACAAAAGACGGCTAATTATAGACGAGGAGACTCGAGACTACTTGAACCTCTACCGAAGCACTCACGCTCATGCTATACTGCACGGCTAGCAGCACTTTGCTAACAGCATGGACCGCGTGGCTCCACAGGCAACCAGGCTGGCCAAAAGGCTCTTCAGCCCAGCCAGACGAGTCCAGACCCGGCCCTGGGCAGGGGGGGTTGTCTGGTTGGTAAACATGAGGGTTTGCCAGTATGGGGGTTTTCACACAATAGCCACTCAAAAAGGCACTTCAACAGCGCTAGTGAGAGACCATTTTCTGTATCACTTACAACAGTTGAATGTGGGCTCCATCAGCTTATTAACATTTGGCCAAACAGAGAGCAGAACCTCATATTTGAATTTCAAAACCCACCAGCCTGTTTCTTTTTTCTTTGAGGGCGGGGAGGGGGCAATTGGAGATGGTGATAGGAAGCGAGTGGGAGAGAGAGATGGGGGGAGAGATCGGTAAATGACTTGGAATCGAACACAGGTCGCCGGCGTATAACCCAGTGCCCTACTGTTAGGCCACGGCAGGGCCCCCAGAAGCCTACCATGCACTTGACACTGCAGTGGTCATCAATGCTGAATTATGCCTATGTTTATGGCTCTGGGGCACATACATTATCAAGGCTTTAGGGAATATGGTAGAGGTTAGGGTAGAGAAGACACAACTTAGCCCGTTAAGACAGCGTTATAAATTAGAATGCCAATGACCAAGTCGTAGTGCATTTCTATAGGCCCTGTGCACTGTCATAGTAGTGTAATAATTTCAATGACTATTACAGCATGCCACATGAGGTACGGCGTGCATTAAGGGGCTACGGTATTACCTGACTCTCGCTAGCTACTACGTTTTGCCTTCGTCTTTACTATACCATCAGGGTATACAGTACCCCACAACCAACACTTTTTCGAATAAGGCTCCTTATCCAAAACCAGTGGTGGACGAAGTAAAAGTAATAGTACTTTTGTCTTGTAATTACAACAGTACCACATGATATTACATAATTGTTACACCGTTTACTCCATTTTACCTACCTATTGAGATAGACTTTGTTATTACTGAAAAACAATAAAAACCTAACAAGGACCCACCACAAACTCAACCCAACCTGTGCAGAATCAGCTCATCGTAAAACAAGTACATTGGTCTACTTTTTACTCAAGTAACCTGTGTTGGAAAGAAACTGTGTTTCTTTTTTTTACTTTTACTTTTACTTTTGTCCACCACTGTCCAAAACCCTTGCATGTGATTGGATAAACAACCTGTCCTCATCTTTACTGACGTGCCACTTCAGCCACTCACTCTGAATTCGACCCATGACGCAGCTGAAAACAACAGGTGAAAGAAGAGCAGTAACGCCAGAGAGAGTAGAGAGTATATACTTAAAGAATCTCTGGTAACGCTGCCGGCGATCGTGATTGACACATTCATTCAGAAATTATTCTGACTTTCACAAACCTCAAATGGTCGTGTGAGGAAACCGGAATGCCCTTACATGTAACGCAGCCAAATGGTGTAAGTCAGGTTACATAGTAGGGGTCTAAGTCACAGCCTACATGATGATACGATACAGTATCGGATACAGTATCGTTTACTTAAAGCAGGGATTCGATTATTTTCATTACTTAAGAATTCCCCACCATGCGATACGATTGGATTCGATTTTTTCCAATTACTTTTCCACTTCTATTATGTTATGGAGCTAGGACATTGGACAGGGGCCAGCGATTCGATTATTTTCGATACTTAAGAATGCCCCACGATACGATTCGATTAAATCGCCAGCCGTAGGATCGATGCATCGATACATTTCAATTACTATTTACACCCCGATTACATAGCATATGGCTTAATAGGAAATTCCGGCCAACATGCATATTGTGTTGCTCACGCGAGCCTTATCAGCACCCGAAGAGGCGTCATTGTTTTTGTTCAGCCCTATCTGAGACTCTGGCCAGACTTCTGGTGTTTACAGAACATCTTACCATCCCAAATATTACCATCCCAAAGCTTAGTGCTGTACTGTAACGTGCCTGCTGATGAGCGCATAACTTCAGGGGTGTTATTTTTAGTATGGCTAAACAACTGTACTTTCATAGTGATATCCTTCGGTGCAAGCATTGTCATTTCAAGTAGACAGACAGACAGACATACACTAAATAGACAGACAGACACGCACACATGCACGCACGCACACACGCACACACACACACACACACACATGCACGCACACACGCGCACAATGTTGTCTCGTTTTCGTTGTTTTGCTTCCTGTTAGGAGAAACCGAGCAGAGCAGCGCATCACTGAGGGCCAGGCCACTGTCACTGCCATCCCCTCCACCCTAAACCAATCCCCACTACACCACAGCCATCCCCTCCACCCCAAAAACCATCCCTATCCCCTCCACAACAATCCCCCATACTGCCACCCTCATTCCCTCCACCAGCCCCTCCACCACCAGGGCAGTCATGCTTGCCCACGGGTCAGACAGACAAGGCTGACCACCATCCCCCACCCCCCCCACCACCCCCCAACCCCACCGGACAGTAGACAGTAGTGAGTAGTGAGTAGTGACTGCCAGGGGGCAAAAGAATGGGGTGAGAGGGGGGGGTAAAGCTCAGCCCAGCCCAGCCCAGCGCAGTTCAGAGTCGAATGCCGGCCAGCTATTTTAATCGCAGCACAAACATAGAAGCGGCCAGGCAGCCCCCCTTCCTCCCTCCCCTCCGCTGAGCCATGCGGGGCACACTGTAAAGCAAACCGGAGACCCTCAGTCCACCCTGCCCCCACCTCGCAACAACTGGAGACCAGAGACCCCACTACACCGACCAGAGACCCTCCACGCCGACCGGAGACCCTTTGCCAACCAGAGATCCCCAAACGCCAGCCAGACCAACCTCCTCCAGAAAACCCTTCACTCCGACCACGGCCACTCCAGCCAAAATTCAAAGTACTAAATTCAGCTACAGAGTAACAGGTTTAACGGAGGGCATGACCACACTATGAGACAGTATGTCCACATGTTTTGCTCCAAGACACAAAAATATGATACTGTGTCCTAGCAACTCACAACAAAACTGACAGCTAAATTCAGTGGGGTGAAGGCCAATGGTAGTCAAGATATGACATGCCCTATCATACAATACAAACACAACCAAATAAAAAAAGCAATTGGTGGGCCCTATGTACAATCATCTCCAATGGACCCCCCAGCCATATATCTACGTAATAAATAAAGTATAAATAAATCAGTGTGGGCCCCCTATAGCCATGGGGCCCTGGTGATTTTACCCCCCAATATGACACCCCTGGATACAGCCACACGTCTTCAGGACATTTAAGAATGTGAAACCATACATACTGGAATTTGTTGTTGCTTTTAATTTTTTTAAAAGCATGGAGGATGGAGGGGATTGGTCGATTCCTTTCAGAAAGAGATGAGTTTACAAAGTAGACATATATGTAATATATATATATGTGTGTGTGTGTGTGTGTGTGTGTGTGTGTGTGTGTGTGTGTGTGTGTGTGTGTGTGTGTGTGTGAGAGTCTGACTTGCCCTGGTGGGTGAAATTCCCTCTTTGGAGGAGCACCCCATCAACAAGTCTTACCATCAGCTGTGCCCCAGTCTTACCAGCAGCAAGCCCCATCCCCCTAGTCTCCAATAATAACCAGTATCCAGAAATAGTCACACTTTGAGCTTCCCAGCACCGAATATTACAGCGGGCTAATGCTTCAATGTTAGGCTACAGCAGGAAGAATGAATGACTGAATGAATGGCTGGGCCTTTGCAAATCGCTCAAAGCTTTGATCAATATGTAAAGCTTGCTTCCGCCTTTAGTTCATAATGCCTCACACTTAACACAAGCAGATTGGCTTGCTGGCTGACGATTTTTGAGCTCCTTCGCCTTATTCCCCACTCCCCACCTCCTCCTACATCTCTCATCCTCTCCTTCTCTCACACACACACTGCTGCCTCGCCAGCTTGACTTCCCCCTGTGAAGTTGAAACACGGAGAATGGCGCGACTGTGCTGGCGTTATTGAATCAAGGTTTTTTTTGGCGACGCCAGCCAGGAGGACGCATGACCTCAGTTAGCAGAATGGAAGATCATAGTATCCGCATGAACGAGGCAGCACATACCGAGCAGATAGCTGCAGGCAGGCAGGCCGGGGATCATGCAGTTATGCGAGGCATGTAGTGTAGGTTAGCCTATTGCTGTGGTATTGTGAAATTAGCAGGCCACATTGACAACCGAGCCCACCACCTCAATTTCACATCAGTGCAGATTCCCACCAGTTCCTTGATTCAGTTTAGTCGAGCACAAAACGCATTGTGTCATTTATTATTATTATTATTATTATTATTATTATTATTATTATTATTAGCCTATTATTATTATTCACAAGGCAACGGGAATATACCTATAGGATGGTGTTGGTGGTGGCATGGTGTTGATCATCTCCATTAGGCTATTTGAGACAGTGGATATTGGTCAGTGTGGCAATGCTACTACTCAGTGAGCCCCCCACACGATGCTAATCTTATAGCCTGCACACTGAACTTAATAACTTGCCATTTCCTCTCTCTCGTAGCGCTGTCAGCTATGGACAAGCTGACCAGACAATCTACAGCCTCATCGTGGCAGCAAACCAGATGACATGATCCAATTTGTCCCGTTCCAAACGCGACAACAACCTCTCATGTCCCAGTGGCTAATTCAATTGTATGTACTGCATGGATACAGTGCCCAACTCAATGTTGCCCACCAGAAAAAGAGGCATGCCGAGAATGGGTTTTGTCGAGCAGCGAGAGATGCGCACTCCCTCTTCAACACCAAGGACAGCGGTCGATGCAAGACGGCGAATACCAATGATGGCAGCCCCCAAACGGCACAGAATGTTAGTTTAATAGGCTATCGAACAACCTGATTGGGAAGCACAATTAGTCCTTTCGCGACAGTGTGTTTAACGTGTTACAGCCGATGACTGCAAGTGAAGCCCACTGGTGAAGCATCTCGCTGTTGCAGGGGAGAATTGATGCACAAGGCAACACTTCATTTCACACAACAGCGCTCATCTGTGCGCTAATCAGAGAAAGAAATGAACGTACCTGCTTCCTCTGGTCACTTCCTCACATGTCCCGTTCGTGATTTGTCTCAAGCTCCTTCAATTATTGTGGTGGGGTATCGTTATGTGGTTGCCAGCGCCATATTTCCAGTCTCCACTATGCGATTACAATCCGGTGTGGATGCGAGGACTGGGTGCTACATCCGGGCTGTTGAAGAGCGCAGCTTCGGGGGCAACAAGCGCCCTCAGGATCCGAGCACCTGAGCGCGAGCAGGCGGCGCTGTGATCGACGTGCGGAGAGAATCAAATAAAGGCTGTGCGTAAATCAGACGCTGTGCACTCTGATGGTCGAATGACGATCGCTGAGCAGCGATCCTGGAATAATTGCGTCCCGTTGGAGTATTTGAGGCGTTAAATGTTTTGTATTGCGGTCTAACGGAGAATCTGGCGATGCATTGTGAAATGCATGGCCTTAAATTATCGTCGCTCTTATTTGCTCATATAGCCTATCCATCCGTGCGCCTCCTGTAGATGCACGAAACCAGTTTGACCTACTTTTAAGCTCGGGTCCCTCTGTAGAAGCTGGCATTCGATTCCGTGAACAAATGCAATAAACTAAGGATGGATGTAGCTCATGAAAAATTGATGTGGGGCTCGCCATGAACTGAAATTGCGCTGTCAATAAAGACATCGGAAGTGTTACACCACTGACGTCGCTACATGACAGCAAAAACAATGACGACACATAGTAACAACATGAAGCGCACACATACAGTTTGTGGACGCATATTGCATCACACCAGGTTTGTCCGACATATTACCTTTGATTGTCAACATAAACGCGCCATCGCGCGCGGTTTCAAAGAGAAACTGGAAAGCAAAATGTGCAGTCATATTGGATAGACAGATGCCCGGCCTAGTACGACGGCCTCACCTTACGGAGTGGACCCTTGCCTGAAGAATTCTAAGGAGATTTATCGAAACAGGGATGATTATTAGCCAATTTAGCCAAAGTCATAGGCCTACCATAAATTAACTTTTCAGAAGAAAGGAATAGACATAACAAGTAGGGCCTACGTCACTAGGCCTATGTTATCTAGTTTTAATGTTCTGTAGTTGCAATGCAAGCTTAGTATAATGCATAGGTGCAGTAGCCTATTTCCCTTCAGAGGCCCAAGCTTGTTTATTTTCAGGCCCTAGCCAGTAGCACATGTTTTTTTCAAAGACAGTCCTAACACTGTCACTATTACCCACATCAAAGCAGCAAGTGGAATAAAGCAAGATTCATTCTTTTTTTGGGAAAACATGTTTTATTACCCGGTAGAATATTGCTGTAGCTAAATAAACTGTCCAAAAGGACTTGACGTCTTCAATAATCAAACGAATTAATAAAACATTATAGTAAGTGCTTGGAGGATGAGTGTAATTCTGAAGAGTAGGCTACAGGCGACATTCGAGGATGGAGCGCTCCATGCCGACCTAAAAGGCGCTGTTAGGCGGCCCCACCCCCCAATAGGCCAGCTGATATCACGTGGTGCCCATAGTGGTGGCTTAGAGGTCTTTGACGCCACATGGTGGTCAAATATGGACATGCAGGCTGACCGTTACAAGTCAACCAGTAGGCCTACAGGTAGGCCTACTTCCAGCCCAGCCTTGTCACCTAGCCAACAAAGACGCATTACAGTTTTTCTCGGTTGGTTCAATTTCTTGAAACTGAGATGACATTCCTATAACCATTGGGTCATTTGGCCAAACAGTCTTACACTTCTGCACAACAGTTCAGATAACTAGCAAAATGTCATATAGGCTAGGCCTACCTCCCAAAACAGCTCATTCTTGCATCAGCACTAAAACTTCTCCCACATAAATAGTCAGTAGGCTACCATAAAAATGGCATAGATCCTTCTCAATTGCTTTGGCTCATTTGCATTCATTTAGTCCTTCTGTCAAAATAAACTGGATGCTTCAGCATAACTACATGGATCCTCATCACTTGCTCATATCACTCCAAAAACAGTTTACCCGTGTGCAGTTTTGCCAGAGTGGGCTGGTTCCCGCCCAATTGGGCTGCTTAGGATGGACATGTGCGGGTAAAAATGGCATTTATCAGAAAAAACAGCCCAATTTTTGCCATACAAATCAATATAATTGGGCGAGATTTTGTGCATTTTTTGGGCTGGAAATCATCAGCCTCATCTGGCAACCCTGCCCGTGTGTCAAAACAAAATTCCTTCCCCCACATATATCATAGATACCCCCAAAATACATTGTCCCTTTGCCATTGTGTAAGCACTGGTCAAAATGGTTAGATGTTTTGTTCACGTTCAGCTAATGCAAGGCTGCTTGTTGCTGCTTGGCAAAAAAGTTGATGCTTGGCAAAAAAAAAAAACACTGACAGCAATAAACACAATCTTGCCTGCTTTATAAACATGAAACCCATCCAGAGATTTTACAAGGGACCAATCTCCACTTTTCTGGTATAAATTATGGACCCACATCCCAAACCAGAGCCCTGTCCCCAAACCAAACACATTAGGCTACTGGTGCCACCTTGTGGTGGATGTTGGGTAGGCCTAGGCTTTTCAAAAGTGTGTTTGTCCAGCTGTTGTAACATTGTAATATAACATGCATTAGTAGTTAAAGAAACATTTGCTAAATGCGATGCAGTTGGCCTTAAATTTAAAAAATAAAATCCTGAACTCTCGGGTTCCAGGCCAACTCATTTTGTAGCCTACACTGGTGTTCTTACCCAGATACGACTGCATGTCCCATCATGCCCTCCTACAACGTTACCATAGTAGCAAAGTGAGCTTGCTGCTCTGCTGTGTGTTCACACACAGCCATGGCTAGCAGTCCGCATCGAGTGTTTGCGGCTCTTCTCCCAGTATCATCTGATTCCTTTGGTGATGAAAACTTGGTCGGTCGAGCAGGGAAACAGACCGCAGCAGACCTGCAAGTACCTCCAAGAGAAGTACAGGTTACGGGAAATGCCGAGTTGTCCAGTCCGCCCGACAGGGCTGCCGTTTCTATCAGTGTTAGCAGCAGCAAAGACTGCGTAAATGATGTGAAGAACAGTGTCTCGAGACGCGTGGAATACATTCTTCAAACTCTACGGCAGCACGACGTGAAGGTAAACATGCCTACAAACACGGGCGATGCATATTTTTTTCTTGACTTTGCAACTAAGAAATCTCGTTCACAGGAGGTAGACACGGTCGTAACGAAAGACATGCAAAGATTGGATGACCTTTACATCATGGAGGCTGATGTAAGTAATATTGCTTAATTGGTTTGAGCAGTTAAGTCTGTCTATATTTGTCTCTGTTGCTTTGCCTTTGAAGCTGATGGGAGTATGGTCAGTCACTGTCAGTTCATGATTCCTTGTCACAACACTCCCCCAGGTACGAGTGGTGTTCTCAGATTTCGACAAGATGCAGAGAGTGCGAGCTGTGTTGTTGGAGAAGTTGGACAAAAGTGTGTGTGTAGGGGCTCCACAGTTCACCCACAGCCCAGAGTGTCTCAGTATAATGAGGTAGGCTGAACACACACACACACACACACACGCACGCACGCACGCACGCAGGAGTAACTTGTGTCATCAAGAGTTTGTGTGTGTGTGTGTGTGTGGGGGGGGGGGGGGGGGGGCAGATAGCAAAATGTTTTTGGCAGAGTTTTGGGCCAAATTGTGTCTTGGCCTTTTGGCTGGCTTCGGTTTGAGTCCCCGGGCCAAAAGTGGCCCAAATTTGGCATGCCAAAACCAACCAAACCCAGCCATAAATTGACCAAAGTTCACCCAAAACCTATTTGGGATTTCCACGTACAGCCTTAAAGGCCCCAAAAGGAATTCCAGACCCCACCCTTCAGCCAAAATGCAGCCATAAAGTACCCATAACTGTCCCAGAACTGCCATAAATGAGCCTAAATACTGCCATAATGTACCCATAATTCAGCCATAATGTACCCATAACTCTCCCAGAACAGCCATAAATGACCCTAAATACTGCCATAATGTACCCATAATTGATCCCAAATGTAGCCATAATGGGGCCAAATGTCACTTATTTGTCTTATAAGTTTCAATGTAAACGTTAAAATGTAAATACCGGTATACAGAGAAACTTATAAGACAAATAAGTGACATTTGGCCCCATTATGGCTACATTTGGGATCACTAAATATTCCTGTTTTATTGTTGAAAATCGCACATTTAATAAACGCGTGATTTTCAACAATGAAACTGGAATATTTATGCATCTAGAAAAAAAAAAAAACAAGACAATTAAATACATTTCATTATACTTTATTGCCTCCAAATGCTGTGACTGGTTAGGGTGGGCAAGTGGCTGGATTTGATGGATGGGTATAGCTGCACGGCAGGTGGTGGAGGACTGGGTGACTTGATGGGTGCTTGTATGTCTGGGTACAGGCCTCTTGTTTTCATCTTGGTCCCCTGGCCAGTAAAAGCAGGTACTCTATTGCCACATAGAGGTAGGTAGATCAGATCAGATTCGGGACATCTGGGAAAGAATAAAAAGATAAACCAAATTGAATTACTACATGCAAAAGTAACTTTGAAAACAGTGGCATTACATTTTTTTTCTTCTTTTATTTAACCTTTATTTAACCAGGAAAATAAACCTGTTGAGATTAAAAATCTCTTTTAACAAGGGTGTCCTGGCCAAGTGGCGGCACAAATGCACTTGATTAATAGAGTAATAGACGGGAGAGGGGGGAGGGGTGTTATTAAAATTTGGTACCTGTTTTTGAGATCCGATTTGATTGACCCCTCCCACAGGTGACTGCAGTGTCCGTTCGCAGCACAGCATCTGAAAAGAGAATGTAGATGTTATTTCATATTTTATACATTTTAAATGACATGAGTAATAGGCTACAGTAGATTGTACAACCATCTACTAAATTGTCAAAGGTAAAAGGGAGAAAAAGAATAGGAAAAAAAAACAATACTCTCAATACTCAAAACCCTGCCAAAACATATAACTTGCACTTGAGTATATAGTAGCCCACTGATTCTAAGATCAGAGTATTGGTCAAATTGGAGGTTTTTTTTTACCTAGCTTTTAGGTTTTTCAATAACAACAAAGCAGTAGGCTATCTATCTCATTGGGTGTGCCTACAGTAGAATAACTGGTGAAACAGACTAGTCACTATGTTATATCATGTGCCATTGTTAAAGCTTTCTGACAATTCAAGTCAAGTCAAGTCAAGTTTATTGTCAATTTCTTTACATGCACTGGTCATACAAAGAATTTGAAATTGCGTTTCTTGCTCTCCCATGCAGACATAGACTAATCTAGGTAAGGACATAGACAGTATAGACATAGACAGTACTCATACATGGACATAGACAGTATGGACGTAGACATTGCTCATACAGACATTTAAAGTGCAAGACTGGACAACAGAAGACTTGTAGAGAACATACATTAAGAGGAGGTATTTTGTTGTGCTTTTTTTAAAAGTCCTTTATAGCGTTCTGACATAGTAATAGTAGCATTTGAAGAAAATAAATAATTAAAAAAGGTTTTATTAAATACACCAGCAGCAGTATGTGTGTGTGTGTGTGTGTTTGTATGTGTTTTGTGTGTGTGTGTGTGTGTGTGTGTGTGTGTGTGTGTGTGTGTGTGTGTTTAGTGCAGGTAGAAAGTGCGGTGTGCGTCTGTGTGTGTGTACCTGTGTATGTGTGTGTGTGTGTGTGTGTGTGTGTGTGTGTGTATGTGTGTGAGTATGAGTTGTGTGTCAGTGTGTGTATGTTTGGGTTTTGTGCAGAAAGTGCAGTGTGCTTGTGTGTGTGTGTGTGTGTGTGTGTGTGTGTGTGTGTGTGTGTGTGTGTGTGTGTGCATGTTTTGAGTTAGTGCAGGTTGAAAGTTCAGTCACAGATGTAGTAGTGCAGGTGGAATGTTCAGTCGCAGATATGGTGGTGGGGATGAGGGGGGGGAGCGTTGACAATTAGTAATGCTCCCACTACCCTGGACTTGTCAGTAGGCATATCTGAGGTGTTTTTTCCCCCTTATTCAGTCTTTTCAGAGATCCTGGTCTAGGGGCAGGCGTTTGTTTACATTTCACCATGAATTCACTTCTACTTTTACATTTGACACCTCTAGTAAGCTACTCTCTGTGTTGAGGTAGCCTATTACAAATGTTAGAGCAAGATTACATAGGCCTACATGGGCCACATTTCTGTATACGGTTTACCCCCTGTTGTTGATAGCTGAACAATACACACTGCCTTAACAACTGATCATGTTAAATAGCCAGCGCTTAAACACAAACCGACCATTGCATTACCCAATACAGACGTATACTTAAAAGCAGTTACATTAAAAGCAAAGACTTTCACAACGAACGAAGATTAGACCAGAGAGAGAGGTTAATACATTGTGGAACCAACCTGTAGTATGCCTGTCAAAAAACAAGTTCCTCCACCGGGTGACTTCAGCAGCAGCACATCTGAAAAGACAATGTAGAAAAAAGCAGATTCACTCGATTGCTTCAGTAGTAGGCTAGAATTACAGTGAGTCCAACACTTTCCGTGACAGACAGATATTGCTAGATAGTGCTCTGCTTTGTGCCGATAGGTAGAAGATGCTCCATGCCTGAGTTAGCTAGCTCCCGGCTTTTGCTAGCTGTCGTTGGGCAGTTAGCTGGGATTGCTAGTGTTGTTGTTCTTTGATTGAAATTCCCTTGGCATTGATATCTGAAAGTGAATTTCAACCACAGAACAACACTTAATCAACCGTTACTGAGTATGAGGGTAGCAACTAAGATTAAATGTCACAGTTGTGTGTCACAGACGTTTGTGTTTTAGCTCCTGTTAAAAGGGTATCTAAGTTTCAGCCATTGAGAGTATGGTTTCAGCGCATAACACGGAAACCGACGGTCACAGACCTATGAAATCAACATGAAAACCGATAACACAAAATGCCTCATCTCTTAAGTCATCCGCGGTTGTATTTAATATAAAAACGTGTCAACTGCACTTACCTGCATAAACTGAAGTCTGACACACACTGGCGCTGGGGAAACTGAAGTGAGGCAAGCACGAGTTTCTCTTGACAGTTGATTTTGGCAGTCTTTTGGGTTGCCGTAAGCGCACCAATGTAGAACCAGAAATGTTCTAAGCTATGAGATAGGCGTCTGTCATTGGCTCCCNTTATCCATGATTTGCATGTGACGTCAAACGTTCTAGTGGACGGCTACTGGACGGCAAGAGTGCCGCATTAATGAATGGATTCCTATGGGACTCACAACGTTAGTAACTCATAGCGTAACTTAGATCGCCGATAAACTAAACACCGTGAACACCCATTGTGCTGTTTGTTACAAAAACAGATAGGGTTACAACCCAGGCGTGACTTTTCATTGGATCTCAAAATAAAACGAGAAAGCTGAGGTGAATCGCGGCAACCAACTGGAAAACCATCAAACTAGCCTACTCAAGTAGCTGGATGAGCACCACGGTAAGTTTCTCATTTGCCATCCTTTGTATCATCATTTGTCTCTTAATTCGTGAACGCTAGTTAATTTAAGTCTAATGTGCAATTTCAGTGGATTTTTCTGTGAGGTCAATGTAAGATGCTTTCCATGATTAACGTTAATTATCAGCATCATTACGCTATGATGGACGTATGCTAAGATATTGCAGGCTGTAACATAAACACGGAATTCATAAAGCTCTTGGTGAAATAGCAAGGCTATGACGTTCATACTGTTAAGGTTCAAATGTAAAAATAAACCATGTGTACATCTCTAGCGCTGATTTCCCAAGTAGTAGGCCTACTCTCCAGCATGATGCTGTCATGAAATGCCAATCACCTTATCCATGCTGGCCTATTTATAATGACATGCATAGGCCCACCAGTGTCGATGTTGTTGTCAATAATATGAAGTCCACCACTTTGTTGTGTTGTCATCCAAATTGTCTGCCCTCTGAAATCAGTCACACACATCAGAGGCTTAATGGTTTGGGAAGTGTTATTACGATTGGAGGGTTGCAGGTTCAAATCCCATCCTACACCTCTCCCTTCACCTCCCATCCAGGCTGAAGTAGGCCTATGAGCTAGGCACCAAGACCCATGCTGCAGGGACAGTTAACAATTCACTGTGAGTAACGAAGTTGCTTTGGATAAGTGTCAGCTAAGTGTTATCTTTCTGTTTCTCCAGATGAGAAGAGCGATGATCTGATGTCATGACACATTGGATGTATGGAAGAGCCAGAGGTCCAGCACACCAAGTCAAGTTTAGCCAATTTCAACCTCTTAATCACACCAACTCAATGTAGTAATCAGTTCATTCAATGGCTCAAATACTTTATTTTTAGACACAAAGTACAAATACATTTCAAGGTTTTGTAGGTGATGGGAGGGGATATCTATTGTGGGGTGGACATGTACAATAGACGTGCAAGTACTTATTTATATTAATAAATGGTTATCTGAACTAGGCCTGTAATAGTCAACCCATTGATGCTGGATGCTGTGTACTCGTTGTATTGACCTAGGTGCCTGGAGCGACAGCATTTAGGCATGACATATTGGATTTTTTTAGATTAAAAATGTGGGTATGTTAGAGCTGAATTAACATGTTCTAATGCAAGAGGATGGTCTTAGCTTTTAAAACTCATATCATGTCTGTATGTGCTTCAGAGACTTATTTAGTTATTTGGGTTTTTTTTTTATAGGATGAGGACCTCTTTCTTAAAAGGGGCATAGGCAATTAGCTGGCATTTTGGTGCCGGCTGAAATGGGTTAATATTATTTACATACAGCACTATCCCCATACCAGTATACCCATGTCACCTGAGATATACATTTAGTGGAGACAATATAATTAGTTAGACTAGACTGAAGATTGACAGGCGGTCATGGGTAAGTGGTTAGAGTGTCAGCCTTGTATCCCAAAGGTTGCCTGTTGGACTCCCTACCCACCAGTTTGGTGGGGGGAGTTAAGTATTCAGTGCTCTCCCCCATCCTCCTCCATGACTGAGATACCCTGAGCATGGTACCGCCACACTGCTCCCTTGGGGCGCCATTGGGGGCTGCCCCCTTGCACGGGTGAAGCATAAATGCAATTTCGTGCAGTGAACACTTGTGTGCTGTGTCACAATGTCAATGGGAGTTGGAGTTTCCCAGTTGGGCTTTCACAGAAAATGTTCTATGTTGTTGTATTAGTACAATAAAATAAGCAAGACATGTCTGGATGGACTTCATCATTTCAGTTATTTATTATCACAGCTACTCACCATCAATGACAACCAGGGCTCACCAGCCAACCAGCCAAATGCTGGGAAAATTAAGTTTTGCTGGTAGAAAAGAAAACATACTTGGCACTTTGACCCATTATTTAATGTACCGGTATGTTTGGAGATTAACATACTAGCCATTTTGGCTACTAGTGAATAAAAAAGTTAATTTAGAGCCCTTCTGAAAACTCCAACAACTGGTACAGGTGATCAGTGCATCAGGGGAGGAATGTAAGGGTAGGCCCGATGGATGAGGGGAACAGCATCACTGATGGTGAGGTCCTGGTGCTGCTGCAAAGCCAAAGAGGAAGAAGCCTCTCTGGACACCTCTTCATGTTGGCTCCCCCATCTAATTAGAAAAAAAGAAAAGACAAACATGCTATTTAAAATGAATCTAGCCATGCATTGTAATGTACTGGTACAGTACTGAATAATTAACTCCCTTGGCAATATTGTCTGAATAAAAATGTGATGTAAAATGTCAGAAAATAACACTCATCCCAACTTACTAGTCATGTATTTACCTGTGCTGCTGGGATGCTATTCTTGGACGTCATCCTGGCCACCATGACTCATGGTTTTAGTTTGGGTGCTGACCACCTGACTGATGAACCTGCAATTACTAAACAATAAAATATAAATAACAGGTTTGTTGTGCTTTTCTTTCTCTTGTGAAGGTCATCTTTTCAAATGATTTATTTAATCAAATCAAAATTATTTAATCAAAGTATGTAACCGACATTCTGTCCTATGTGTTTCTACATGTGCAATGTAATGCAACACCGATTTGAAACATTGAAGTATGTCAAGTCAGCTTTTATTGTCACTTTACTTATGGTCATACAAGGGAAACGACGTTTTCTCTCTACCATGCCAGGACATAGACAGGACTGACAATTACAGACAGACAGAAAGTGCAAGACAGGACAGGTAGCAGTGATGGACTGGTAACATAAGTGGTCAATAATAATACAGTACAAATGAACATATTGGACATGTAAACAGAAGATAAGATAATTATATTTCACAATAGCCTACATTGTGCAGACGTGGCTAAACAACAATGAAATCCACTTGGATGAAACGAAGCGAGAGAATTCAAGTTAACCTACAAGATACATCTGAGATGAAAAGATATGCTATTCAAAACACCACTTTGCGAAATGCCTGACACAAAATGTACCGTGCGTCTTGTAGCCTAGTAAGTTAGGTTAGCAGCATTATCTTACCTGTGCCATGCCACGAAGAAGAGGATGCAGCCGCGGTGCCCAGCCACCAATGAAGAAACGGTGCATATGTGCTTATTTTGCCAATGCAGAGGTTTGGTTTAAGTTCACAACTTTACTGAAGAAAATAAACACGGGATAAAAAATATATATCGCAGGCAGAGTAAGTTCATGGCTGGAAGCAAGCAACACTTTCTCTTCTTCTCCCAGTTTGTCGTACCGCCCGTCCCCGTTATGCCATCTAGTGGAGCAGAATACATTTGAATAAATCTATGATTTGAACACATCCACCGTGGCCAACCTAGCCTGATAACGCCAGGTACATATCCCGTTTAAAAAAAAATACAAGAACTACGTGTTTCTTTGGTATTTTATGGTCAAAGTTGTCTTCGTCTGCATATAATTCCTATGTACGAATGTGTACTTCTGCCGTCCAGCAAAATCGATTACGTAATATTGTGACGTCAATGCAAATGATGGATAGCCCCGTTGGCGCACGCAGCCAAGTAAAAGATGAATGGGAGCCTATTGGGCTAAATGGCTCAGCAGGGATTTGTGACGGTTCTGTTCTCTGGTTTGTAAAGATGTGTACACATTCTGTACCTTATCATGGAAGTTGTATTAGAAGTGAAGTTAAAGGTTCCTGACATGGCTTTGTTCTCCCAAAGACGTGTTAGTTTTGTCCTGCAACACGCTAGCATTCGGCTAATACCTGCTGGCTGAGGAATCTCTGCGACTATTCACGACCAGAGCTGACGAGAGACGTACTCTGACTGATCCTCCTAGCAGAGACATCTACGGTCACACACCTCAACCCCCACCACCGTCCAACATGTTAATTGAAGGTGCCCAAATTCTTAAGGATGAGCGCAGTCATTTCCTTTACCCCATGTACACATGCCGCTTTTCCACCACCTTAAATGCAATAAATAACAGGTGTCCGCAACAATCCTAACATAACTTTAAACACATCGACATCTGAAGTCAGACTTAAAACTACAAAACAAATGGCGTAGTGCCGTAAAGTCGATTGTCACGTGTTATGTCATTGCTATAGTTGAAATAAGGGTCATTTTCACGAATCTAACACTTGACAAGATGCAAACGTGTCGGCAAATGCTTTCACTTACTCATATCTATCGAACGCGACTTCATTGTTTCCAGGGAAAAAAATCACACGGGCAGATAGTTCTAAGAGAAGCGTACAGCCCCATTGGCACCCATTCATTATTTACTTGGCTGCGATAACATAGCTGCAGTGCCACTCCTGGCCACACCAGCTAGTTGTCGTTCTTGTACAAGATTCCATTTTCTTTGGTAGAACGTTGCTGTCCCGCTCTCCACCCGAGGTTCAGATTAACCTGACACATGCCATAACCTGGCCATAACTCATTCATTCACAGTCCGCGCGTTTTAATGTGTTGTGGGAAGCCATAAACAACCCATATTTTAGCCAAATCTTTGTTTTTTTTGCTTTCCAGAGGAACGCCCCAACCCACACAGCAGAGGACTCCGATGCGGAGCCGCGTTCAAGTCACCACATCCGTGTCACTGTCACATTCCTTTGGGTTCCACTTGGTGGATCAGTATGGAAAGCCAAAACTGCCACTTTTCGGATCAAAGTAGCACGTTAAGATTGAAATTCGCCCGTTAAAAGCGCCCGTTTTCCTGGAATACGGGCGCTTTTTTCGCCGTCTTTCACCAACAACGGCCGCTCTGTACGCGCGCCATGATGCGTTGGAACGACGCACGTCACCGACGCCCGTAATTTCATGTCAAAGCGCGCGTTCCTGACGCGCGTCGCTACCGAGACAACGGGCGTTGAAGACGTGCGTTTTCCTAATATGATAATAATGTCCATCCTTCTTTTCCGAGAGCCAATGCATTTGAAGTGGTTGCGGCCAATCGCTGATCAAGACAGCCAGACCAAGACAGTTCATCACAGATGAATAACAGGAAACAGGAAACTTTCTGATTAAAATGTTAGTGCAATCAACTTGCTTAGGTCAGAGCAGTTTCGAACGCCATAGCTCATGTTCTTTCTCTCTCTCTCTCTCTCTGCAAAGGTTTGTTGAGTAGCCTACATTTTGACCCAAGTAGCCTACTTTACTCAATTACACTGGAACCTGGCCTGACTGAGTAAAAAAAATGACTGAGAGACTAAATGACATGCACAATAATGCCACAATCCGCCGGAAATGAAAGATTGTGCAGGATCGCACACAGCATTTCCACTATTTTACTATATTGTATCAATGTATTTGATGATGGCTGGTGCCGAGCAAGAGATAGAGGTTATGGAGGACGACATTCAAGAAAAATAAACAAGAGGAAGAGGAAAGCTAATAAAGTAACTAAGTAACTTAGGCCTACTCAAATTACATTTTAAGTGAAAGAGGCCATGCCACTCTAATTACAAGTCAAGTCAAGTAGGTTTTATTGTCAATTTCTTTACATGCACTGGTCATACAAAGAATTTGAAATTACATTTCTTGCTTTCCCATACAGACATAGACTAATCTAGGTAAGGACATAGACAGTATAGACATATACATGGACTTAAGACAGTATGGACATAGACAGTGCTCATACAGACATTTAAAGTGCAAGACTGGACAACAGAAGACTTGTAGAGGACATACATTACATTACCATGTCCACCTTTTTTCATAATCCTTGGTGTTCTCTGACCTGGTATGCAACATTATTTTAGATGGAAAGTTAGGCTATTTGATGGTGTATTTCAAAGCATTTTATTGCGCCCAAAAACACCTCTCAGGAGAACTTAAGCGGTTTGTCCATAATGTTTATGAGCTTTGCACTGATTGGCTCAGCTGTTGCTAGAGAACCACGTCATTGTAGATCAACAGACAGAAATGCAACACCATGTTAACAAGTGGCAGCTTTATTGTCAGTTTCTTCAAATACAGTAGAGCCTGGTATTCATGTCATAAAAAATAAATCCACATTTACATCATAATTTGTAGTAGAGATAAGACGCTGCAGTATAAGACGCTGTCAAATATTGTTTCCAACCTAAGACGCTGTCAAATATTGTTTCCAACATACATGCAACCGGCTTCCTAAAAGGCTCAGCCAATTTCAACATGCAGTCGTCATGCTC
The DNA here is from genome assembly GCF_034702125.1 of Engraulis encrasicolus. Taxonomy (NCBI): domain Eukaryota; kingdom Metazoa; phylum Chordata; class Actinopteri; order Clupeiformes; family Engraulidae; genus Engraulis; species Engraulis encrasicolus. The sequence goes on from NC_085874.1 coordinate 32,175,348, forward strand.
ACACACTACCCTGGACTTGTCAGTACCTGAGATTTTTACCCCCCAAAATCATCCAAAAGGTTATGCATCAATATTTGGAGTAGATAGTTTTTAATGTAAACAAAATCTGCCCCCATTAGAATAGCCCAGATCTCGGAAAGGGCTGAGCCGAAAAATGCAATGTACTAACAAGTCAAGGGTAGTGTGAGCAATAATACAACAGCATATTGAAATTGGCAGGACTGCTCCTTTAACAGTAGGGTTAACAGTTTTAATAAAATGTGGAAAGTGGAGGGCACCCTTTCAATTTCAAAACTTGGATGGATTTGTAGCTATCCAGTTGCTGCAAAAAAACAGTTCTAATTACTATCCAAGACCATCAGTAAAAAAAAAAAACATACCAAATTATGGAAAATTCTACTTCTAATAGGTAATAGATGACGGTACCTTCCATTAAATAACCCAGTGAAAGCACAATTGGGTAACTTCAACTTCCAGTGTCATTGTGACACAGCATTCCACGGCACACAAAGCAATCAATTTTATGCCCCATCCATGCCAGGGGGCAAATCACAATGGCGCCGGAAAGGGAGGAGTGCGGCGGGGCGGTACTATGCTGAGGATACTTCAGTCATGGAGGAGAACACTGCTTGATGACTGCCCCCACCAACCTGGTGGGTCGGGAGTCGAACCGACAACCTTTAGGCTGCAATGTCCAACAATAGGCTAAAAATGATTCAGGTGATTAATATCATCCTTTATAATTACAAAGAGACATCAATCAAAATCTTTATGGCTTTAAATGGGGACCATCATTTTTTAATTTGGTTCTGATTTGGACTAATTTTAATGTTCTCAAACAGAATTTTGGCCACAACCTCAACACTAACCCCAGGTTAAGAACCACTGCTATAGACAGCAATCACTGTGTAGTTCACTCTACAACAGGGATGGGCAAATGGATGCCCGGGGGCCACATGCAGCCCGCCTCCTCACTCAATGCGCCCTATAGATAAAACAGTAGGCCTAATTAAGAAAATAATGACCATATTTTTTAAACACGATTACTGAATCAATATGTTGTAATTATACTGTGGGCCAATAGAGTGAAAGCGTGAAAGTGAAAGCCCAATTGGGAAACTCCAACTCACATTGTCATTGTGACACAGCACGCAAGTGAACACTGCACACTACGAAAGTGCATTCATGTCTCATCCGTGCAAGGGGGCAGCCCTCAATGGTGCCCCAAAGAAGCAAGGCGGGACGGTACCATGCTCAGGGTAACTCAGTCATGGAGGAGGATGGGGGCGAGCACTGGTTTATTACTCCCCCCACCAACCTGGCGGGTCGGGAGTTGAACCGGCAACTTTTGGGCTACAAGTCTGACACCCTAACTGCTTACCCATGACTGCCCAATAGAGTATTGAGTATACAGGTAGAGTATTATATTCCTTCCAAACAATATGGACAGTTAGAGAACAACCAACTCTGTAAATTGGAGTCAGATCTGTGGTCATGTGAACCCCTGATGCTGGTGCTGAAAAAAACATGGCCCTCCTCATCATAAGTTGCCCATGCTATATAATGTCAACACCTGTGTTGTTTGCTCCATCTTGGGACTTTAATGGTACCATGTCAAGCTTTGTATACTAAGTGTGACATACGCTACCTGACCGGCGGAAGAACAAAATTATGGTATAAATTATCGTACATCTGGCAACACTGACAACCGGCGTGAATGCACTTGACAGAATAACATACGTCAATTGTCAGCGATTGGACAGAGCTCATTTCAAATCAGAGCTGAGCTCACTTCTCCCGCCCTGGTGCTCAAGGACACGAAGGATCCAGACCTAAAATTACTTACGAAGCAATTAATGTGGTCTGGTAAAACCAGGCTACCTCAGTCACATGTGCAAACAAACAAAATCAGCAAGGCACAATGCAGGAAGAAAAAGGTTGTTGTTAGAGATTAACCTAGAACAATTTGATTGGGAGCTTGGTTTTGGACATGTTCAGCTGCAGAGTGTGATCCTTCATCCAGGTGGACAGGTGAGCGAGATGAGTAGATCTGAAACGGTGTAGTCATCTGACTGAAATGACAGGTAAAGTAGCAAAAGAATGTTGTGTTTATTACAATGATACAGTATTAGCAGGAAACAAAAGACACAGTAGGCATTCACTCCAGGTTGTGCAAAGTATAGGCCTTTCTCATGGAGCGGGGATGTCAAACCTTGGCCATTTGTATAATTTATTTAGTCCACAATGATCATTTTAAATATCTAACAATTGGTCCACATATGGCTTGAACATGAAACATGGGTAGGCACATAGGCTACAAGAGTATTACTAGTGTAATCTCACACTTAGAAGGTATAGCATATGCTCTGTTAACTCACATCTTGCCGTTTCTTCATGAAGCTGAGGTGGCTGCATATCAACAGGGTCCAGTGCACTTAGGTCACGGTGTGGATCCACTAGGCCTACTGGGAGAAGCATTATATTAGCTCTAGATCTCTACATCATTACATGTAATGAAAAGTAGTGGGCTACTGTATAACCAGAGTAATGCAATGGTTATAATCAGGGTGCGATTTGTGATCTGGAAAACCAGAAGGGGGAATATGTTTCAGATTGTAAGCGATATCAATGGAATTACATTGAACTGTGATAAAATCATGCAGAAAAAGTGGCAATATCAAGACCACAAGGGGGGACAATCCCTGACTACAAATCGCACCCTGGTTGTAATAAAATGAAATGCATGTCGTATGGGTGATGATCAGTGTTGGGCAAGTTACTACTGATTAAGCTTACATGTTATGTTACTGTCTTTTCAAAATAATCCCTTACACTAAATCATTACTATATTTAAAATATAAGGCATTACACTACTTTTGCATGAGTCATGACTTTTACCTCCCACCCAAGAGGTGTTTTGGCAGCATGCAAACTAAAACTACCAGGTTCAGGAATACAGTAGCTTATTTCTGACCCACCACACTGAAATGTAACTTGTAAGCATTGTAACTAAGTTAATATTACATATGTTTTGCCCTGTAATGCATTACATTAGAGGCAATTAATTACTTTTGTAATGCATTACTGCCCAACACTGGTGATGATGCTGTTTCGGGTACGAGAGCGAGGGTTCAGCAAATTTTACCGGTAGCTGCTCGAAAGTGACAGGAGGATGAATTGCAACTTCAAAGTTGCACGTAAGCGCTTTGAACCATTACGACCAGCCAGGGCAACACGGTTATGTGCGTGCAGATTTAATGACTTAAACGGAGCCCCATCCTAAAACAATCGCTACATTAAACCAACACACGCCTTATTTACAGATGTCTACTCGATATGAAAACCTTGTCGGACCTAGCATAGTGTTACAGTGAGTTTTCCCTCGTCTTGTTCTAAATGTAGCTGCTTGCACTCAGCCCAATACTTTTTTGCCCTCTTCACCAGATGTCAAGACGAAATGTGACGACGGTGATTAACAATATTTGCCAAAACAATAAATGCACACGTACAGGTCACATCATTATTAGCTGTTCATTGTACTGGGTAGTTATGCTAACTAGATAAGCTATTATGGTAGCTAACTATTAACTAGCGTATTGTTTTTACGAAAGAAAATACATTGGCACCGTAATAACACGAGTCTTTTCTGCTCATAAGACATATCTGCACTCGTAGATGGTTTGAAATGAAACGCCTACTGTCATATAAAGCCCAAACTTGAGAATAAACTTACCACACTGATACCAACCCCACTCGCTGGACCTTCCTTCAGGTGTACGACTTCATAAGTAGGCGGGCTCTTCTCTTGCTGCTGACTTCTGATTGGCCGGCTAAAACGTTCATCCTTGGTGATATCAGATCCTGCGTAGAAAACATGTTCTACCGACTCGCAGGCTGCTCTCTCGCCTTTGAGATAAAAGAAAAGAAAAATAAGCGTTGCCGAATATGCCAAAATTACCTAATGTTAAAATTATTGTGCTGGATACTCTACACTGGCGCAGATTTAATTATGTACAAAACCTTATTGTATTCTGCGCCACTAGATGGCATATTTGGGGCATACGGTTCCTGGGAGGAGAAGAAGAAGTGTATGTTGTTGCTGCTAGCACGTACTCACTCTGCCTGCAGTGGATTGTTTTATTCCGTGTCAATTTAAAACTACTTCACTAAATGTATTACCTTTACACCGAGCCTCTTCATTGCCTACTACAAAGCAACTTTATGCACCAGTTCGTCACTGATGGCTCATCAACGCGGCGGCATCCTCCTCATGGCACAGGTAAGATGCTAGCTATTAACATACAACACCACTCAATGCTGTATTTTTATTTTTTTTTGCTTCAGACAGGTCTTCATATTTTTATTTTTCTTCTCGGACGTATTGTGAAGGTTAACTTGGTTTCACTCGTTACGTTTGATCCAACTGGATTTCATTGTTGTTTCAGACACAACGTTTGCACAATGCAACAAGAAGTAGGCCTAAGCTTATTTCAATGTTGTTGTATTGTGTTCAAAAGGTGTTGAATTGTTAGACATGTAGAAACACATTTAGGACAGACTACCGGCGTGAAAAAGTATCTTTGGCCGTAACAACTGGCGACTGCAGATGCTAGAAGCAGTGGAGATTGGACGTAAATTTAAGTGTCACTCTTAATCTGGGGTGTATTCATTTAGACCAGGATTGAGACTTTCGTTTTGACCAATCATTGTGTTTACATGGAGTCGCCAGTTGATACGGGGGACTCGTATAGTCAGGTTTTATTTATGCTTAAACTAATCAAAGTGTAGGCATATAAGCGGTGTAACATTACACCGCTTATTAGCCTACACTTTGATTAGTTTATGCATAAATAAAACCTGAGAAGATATGTTCCCCTCAATAGAAAGAAAAGCACAGCCAGAGCTCTAAATTAACATTGCAATCAGCCAAATGCTGGTGAAAACTCAGGTTGGCTGGTACAAAATAAAACTTAGTAGCCACTTTGACCCATTGGTGAGATTAAACGTCTATTAGCCATTTTGGCTGGTGATGAAAAAGGTTCATTTGAAATCTTGAGCACAGCATACCTGTTATCAGTGTATCTCATCATTATGCTGTATCCTCATTTCTGAAGCATCTATTACTGAACTGCACACATTTACACTTTATGCATATCTAGGGGTACATGCATTTTTTTTCTCTTTCCATTTATGCTATACCTCCAGTGTAGGCCTATAATGTAATAGGATGTATATATTTATACATAGATGTATATCATTTTGTCATTGCAGGTTCATCAGAGTCAGGTGGTCAGCACCCAAACTAAAACCATGAGTCATGGTGAAGAAGGATGAGACTGTTCTATGTGCCCAGGGTTCGTCAGGATGGTGTAGAATTGCATCCTAGCAGCACAGGTAAATAAATGAATAGTGAGTTGTGATAAATATTATTTAGCCTACTGGCTGGCATCACATTTTTAAATTCAGACAACATAGTGCTACATCCGGTAATTAATTCAATCAGTACTGTAACAGTACAGGAGTTAGACAATGAAACATCTTGGTGTCGGAAGCTGACGCAGAGTGTGAAGGTTCAATTAGCAGGGTAATAAGAGTTCTCACAGTTCTCTTCAAAATATTGCAATGCACACAACATAATGGGTTAAAAATTTTGAAATTCTTGGTGGGCTATCCCAGGTTATGTCTGCATACCACCAAGATGAACCACATCCAACAGGATTAACTGTGGACGCATGTCTGATCATCCTTCTTGTTGGTATGCAGATATTACCTTGGATACCGTGGCTCTTAATAAATCATAAAGACTTGTTATCTTGGTCAAATATGCACCAGATTTTTTTTTTATGTTGGTTTGTCACCCATGCTGTTATGTGCTTTGCTCTTTCCCCGTTAATTGAGCCTTCACACACTGCTCTTTAGTGCAATGTGCAATTAATGTACACTGGCCACCAAGGTGGTCCAATTTATCCATGAAACTTCCCACACCAAAATGTCAGATGTTTTCATTGTCTAACACATGTATATTACAATGCATTACCATATTAATTTAAATAACATGTTTTCCTTTTTTATCAGCACAGGAAGCCATCATGAAGAAGTTGCCTGAGAGGCTTCGCTTAGGCTTTGCCAGCGCCTCACCAGAGTGTTTATGGGTAGTACGAGAGAGGAATCTCGCCACTTTTTCCGGGTGGTACTGTCCACTAAGTGGCGCCATCCAGACAGCGCAGAGGAGGGCCAAGGAGCGCAGAGGCTGTTAGAATGAATAGGGTCCCATGGAGCTCAACCACAGATGCTGCCATTGCTTTGGGAAAGAATTGGTATCATCGTTTCATTTTATTTTTCTAAAAGGCAGGATAAATTACCCTTTCAAACAGCACTTAGTTTGAATGTTTAAACTCGGTGGATCTTTGTAAAATACATATTTATTGTCAATATGACATCACGAGTGGCTTCACACACTGCGTTTGGATTGGTCGCCCGGCTGCATTGCTGTGACCACGACGGCCGTTAAGCAATTTTGTTAGCAAGATGCTAGCGGAGCCTGACTCATAAATGCCAAAGCTGTAAGAAATCAGAAGGGCATGACTCCCAGGTTATTGTACATTTCATTTAAATCCACATTGGTTTCTCAGAACTTAAAGTAATATTGTCAAGTTTCAGCCGACAGCGAGCACAATTGTCATTTATTAGCGCCAGCCTTATGAGCTCTGCTGTCTCGACAGCGCTCCCTAGGTGAACTGCAGGCACGGGTTGGAGGGCGAGATTGAACACTGTATGTAAACCCACTGTGGCCTCACTATCAGTGATGCTTGTCTCCTTATCCACCGTGCCTACCCCCACATTCCTCCCTTGATGCATTCATCTCCTGACCTGTACCTGTTGTGGGAGTAGTCAGTGATGACACACAGTAGTTGTGATAATAACATACATGTATATGAAATAACTGAAATGATGTCCGTCCAGGCATTTCCTTTGGTATTTTATTGTACACAACTTTGAACATGTTCTTTGTCTGTCTACAGTATATTGAGTCTAGTCTAAAACTAATTACTCTAGTTCTATTGTCTCCAGCATATGTACGTATCCAGTTACATGGGTATTTTGGTGCCTGGATTATGCTGCATGTAAGTAATATGAACTCGGGTCAGGATACCACAGTAGTTCAGAGAACCATTCATTAATATAAAATGCACATGTGTTGTATGTCCATCTCAGGATAGACGTCCCCTCGTATCACCATTGTAACCCTAAAATGCATGTGTAATTTGTGTCTAAAAATAAAGTCTATGAACAACTGAATGATCTGATTAATACATTGAAATGGTCTGGTGCAGACGCTGAAATTGGTAAGTTAATTGGTTAAACTTGGCTTGGTGTGCTGGACGTCGGTCTCTTCCATACATCCAATCTCAGCCATCAGACCATTGCTCTTCTCACCTGGAGAAATAGAAAGATATACTTAAATGACAATTTTTATCCCAAACAACCAAGTTTTTCACAGTGAATTGGTTACTGTCCCTGCAGCATTGTGGGGCTAAGTGCCTTGCTCAAGGGCCCTTCAGCCATGATGGAGATGAGGAGAGAGGTAAGGATGGGTTTCGCACCTGCCCCAATATCAAGACCACCTCCCTAACCATTAGGCCACTGATGTCTCATTTTGGAAGGCAGACAATTTTGTGAAAACATTAAGTGTTACACTTAACATTAATTACAAGGACAACATGAAGGCTGGGTAGGCCTGTGCATGTTATGGATAATGTGACTGGCATTTCATGACAGCATCCTATGAAGAGTAAGCCTATAGGAAATTCGGCGCTAGAGATGTACACATGGTTTACTTTTACATTTAAACCATAACACTGAACTTTCTTTTCTACTAAGAGCACTAAAAAAATGCCGTGTTTATGTACACGCGTACTCTCAATATCTCAGCATAACAATATCTTAGCATAGCGCCAGTTACTGCTATGGCATAGCTAGGTAGAACATAACTCTGCAGCATTGATGCTTTCTTATGGAAAGCATCTTGTATTGACAAGTCATCTACATGCCACCTTACACTTCAATTGCCTATATTTTACGTATTAAGAGGTTACTAGTGTAAAACAAATGTTGAAAGACACTTACCAGGTGCTAGCTACTCGGTGAGTAGTTGGAAGTTTTTTTTCCGGATGGATCCACCTCAGCTTTCTTTTATTTTTTAGGTATCCAGTGAAAAGTCATGGATAGTTTGTTACCCTATCTGCATGCAATCCTCAGCACAACGGGTGTTTATGCTGTTTAGCTACTTGGGTCAAAATGTACTCAACAAACCTTTGCAGAGGTTACACATTTTCTGTAGGCCTACTGTTTCCACCTCTGATACATAGTAGGCCTAATATTATTAAATAGGCCTATATCAGAAAGATGAGGAGCGAAAAACAAGGCTGCCATTTTCGGCGCTATTACGTCATTTCGCAATCCACAAAAGTAGGCCTACACAAAACAGCAAGATGGTGAACATTACAAAACCTTTGCAGAGAGAGAGAGAGAAAGAACATGAGCTATGGTGTTCGAAACTGCTCTGACCTAAGCAAGTGTTTTGTCATTGATTGCACTAACATTTTAATCAGAAAGTTTCCTGTTTCCTGTTATTCATCTGTGATGAACCAGAGAGATTTTAGAATGAGAGGGGACATATGGCGGCCATCTTGGTGACGCCTCCGGGGTGCTATTTCGCGATTAAGTAGACCAGATCTGAGAGTCAATGGGAAAAATGAATGGGGAAACTTAGTATAGGACGGAGGGGAACCCAGCGGTTGTGAAAACCATATGGTTGAAACCACCGTGAAAAAACTGATCAATCTAGACTGCTTGGTTGTGTCATACAAGTCAAAATAAATTTTTTTGAGACAGTTTTCTCACGTTTTTTTTTTTTTTTGACAGAGCGCAGGCGCAGTAGTTCCATAACGGCACGAGAGCAACGGCTTTTCACAACTGAGCATGTGCATAATTTCGCGTGCGCCGATGCAGCCAGATGATTGGATCACTGGCAACGCAGCTCAGCAGGCACATTGGCTCTTGTTACCAGAAAGGCGGGAGATGTGCGGGTAGACACCATATTTGCGTTACGAATCTTCACCGTTAATTTCTATGTACCTGTCCTATCTCCCCTTACTAGAATATTTCTGAGGATGAACTGTCTTGGTCTGGCTGTCTTGATCAGCGATTGGCCGCAACCACTTCAAATGCATTGGCTCTCGGAAAAGAAGGATGGACATTATTATCATATTAGGAAAACGCACGTCTTCAACGCCCGTTGTCTCGGTAGCGACGCGCGTCAGGAACGCGCGCTTTGACACGAAATTACGGGCGTCGGTGACGTGCGTCGTTCCAACGCATCATGGCGCGCGTACAGAGCGGCCGTTGTTGGTGAAAGACGGCGAAAAAAGCGCCCGTATTCCGGGAAAACGGGCGCTTTTAACGGGCGAATTTCAATCTTAACGTGCTACTTTGATCCGAAATGTGGCCGCTTTGGCTTTCCATAGATCAGGGTCGCCACCGTGCGCCGCCCCAAATTCTACTGTCAAAACGCGGACCATAATCGCATCCATATCTGATTCACAAACGCGGACGCGCTGTAAAATCTAACGGACGTTGGTAGCTATTACAGTTTTTGTTGGGGCAGACAAGACACGACCGAACAGCGCTCTCCAGTAAGTATTGATTTATTTATATTAGGTGATACACAAAGGTACAAAAAGTATATCTGAAGCTTTTATACTATCAATGCTTATTGATATTTCGTAGGATTTTGTTTTATGACTTTAAAAAGTGTATGTTAACCCTAGTTGTTTTCAAAACGAGACAGCTAGTTAATTCATTCAAAGACATGGAGAACTACATTGGCTATTGTAGTATTTCCTAAATGCCATCCGATACATGGAGGAAGTGCAGTTGAATAAAAATTATCTACATTGTGCCCATTTTAACAGCCTTGTTTACGTTAGCTTGCTAGCCAGCTACTAGCAAACCGGTTGACTGAAGCAAACTTGTGTAAAGTTAAACGTAGGTCTAAGTGTTCAAATACTCTTATGAAACGGCTATATTGGTCTGAATTTGGCTCGTGGTACACTTTTACACGGATTGGTGATGCTCTCAACAGGTTTGGCACCAACTGTGTTTTTAACGGCACAAATCCTCAAGCGGTGGCATCATGTTTTCCTCACGTTAACGAAATCCAGGCTAATTATTTATTAGCAATTAATGGATGGCCATGAACTGCGCCCTCGTCCCATATGCTGTCCATCATTGGTGAATGAATGAAGTAGCTGGGCTCATAGTTTGATACAGATGTCCGTGGTTGGGCTACAAATATCTGAATTTGTTCTTAATCTTGTGCAACAGTAAACAGGTGGAATTACCTCTGGGTCGGACAGGGCTAGCCAGCTGTAATCCACCCTGCTACAGTGATGCCCGCCTGCCTCCCGGCTTTTACGACCAAGAGTAAGTAGGACATGGTACATCTTATAATATTCAACATCATTACTGTCACGGGATAGAGATGTGAAAGAGCGTTGTCCATTCCATATGCAATGCAATGTCTGATTGTCATCTTACGAAATTTAAGTGAAAGCTCTAAGTTTAGCTCTGTTGCCTTTTCAGATCGGAGCGCTGATGTGATGTTTCCCCGTCGACTGATGAGGGAAGGAAGAGAAGGCAGCCACGACACGCGATTGTTCAACATGACAGTGAGACAGAAAAATAATGTCAAGATAAATAAAAAATCATGATGAGTGAAGTTCTTCGTCAGGTTGTGTTTTTTTCGGGATCTTATTTAAACGGTGTCTAGGCCAGGTCTGTGTTATCTGTAGAATTAAATCTAAATGCTGTTTGTAACGGTTAACTGGTTTAGTGTTGGTTTATTGGGATTATAGCATACTAAGAAAGTAACTTTATGAGCACGGATCCAAAATGGTCCCGGCCCGGAACATCTATGAGTCCGGAATGGGTCCGTAACTGATAAAAAGTAGTGGAACCGTGACGGATGCAATAAGTGGACACGTAATGAGTCCGCATCGGATGTCGCGCCTCCGAACCGGGCTCACTGCGGAGGCACGCGGATCCGTTGCGGGTGACAAACGGGTCCCTTTTGACTCCGCACCACGCCTCCGCGTCGGATGATAGGCGGCGTGCAAGTGGACGCCGATACGGCCCCGTTTACCGGATCCGTTCCGGAGGATGGCCTCCGGATGGTGGACTCCGGGGCGGATCCATTACGGTGTACTTTTGCTGTGTGGGAATTCACTGGCGCCCAGGTCAACCATAACCATGCCAAAATTTTGCCAAAAGCTTATGGCTTGCCAAAAGGAAGCCATAAATTGCAGATATCTGCCAAAACAAAGCCAAAATATCTGCTATCTGGGGGGCGCTAATTCATTCTCATATCCACAATCGCAGGCACTGTTATGTGTCATGCAATATGCCTGTATGAGCTCAAGCTTAGGCAAATTCAAGCTTTTATTAGTGATATCAACTGGCTTGGGTTTACAGATGTAATTTCAGTTCTTTTAAAATTGCATTTGGGTGGGAGACGTGACGCCTTGTTTTTTCGTAACATTGGTTAAAAACCTACAGAACTGTTATTTTTCCTTTAATCTCTTAGATGAGAAGAAACATTTTTGTTAAGATTTATGTAAAGGTTTATGTCAAATATCCTGCGGTGTGACTGTAACATTAATGAAACCTGGAATATAATATATATATAAATTAACCAACAACATTTTGAATAATGTATGAAGCATTTGGCATGATTGCTTAAATATTAACTTTATATTAAGATATGTGAATGTGAAAAAAAACTCAAGACAGTAATATTAACTACAAGTTCAATTTCGTAACACAAATTGCGTCCTGTGGGGTGACATGTATGTCAATGTTTGTGAATGGGCAGCTGCAAGGCCAACTAGAAGGGTCTTAAAGACTGGCTCCTAACCAGTCAGTACCTCAGTTATTGGAGAGTGCTGTGGAGGTTTAAGGTGACTCTTAACCTCTTAATATGTCTTCATATTGCAATCTTTCTGTCACGCAATGCTTAGGTTCATTTTATGGTGTCCTGTGGTGTGACTGCTCTTATAGGAGGAAAAAAAGTTTTTTTTATAAATGAAAACACATATTAAGATTAAACACAATATCATCATCAAGTTAGCATGAGCTCAGATGTCAGTCATGTATACAAAAGGATTAAAATGGCCATAATGCAGTGAATTCCCTGTGGTGTGACTCCATTTTCCTGCGGTGTGACATGCCTATGCAATGTGTTGATGCAAGACACATTTTCCCAAAAATGGCAAAAATAAGGTGAAATTCCACAGACCACTAAGTGCTTTATTTTTTTCTATTTTTTTCCAATTTTTATCCATCATTTTTTTCAGGAATTTGAAAAACTTTTTTTTTTTTTGCGTTACGCCCTTAAACGTCAACTACCCATTTAACAGATGACTGACAAACAATGTTTCTGTGTAGGGCAAAAAAGCTGCCAGACAGCCTGTCTGAGAAAAGTATATAGCCGAACCAAGAGTGTGACCCTTGTGCTGTTGTATCACTTACCAACTCATAATGGACTAGAATAGAAATACTTTATTCTCAATACAAGCAGATTTCAATCCTCCCTCTAGGTGCACACTAGGGATGCACCGATATCGATACTGGTATCGGTATCGGCTGCCGATACTGCTCATTATACTCGTACTCGTACTCGTACTCGTCAAGCACTTGCCGATACCAGGAACGATACTGCTATTACACAAAACAATGCAAAATCTGGTCACGTTCTGTGGACTTGAAAGCAGCATGGAAAAAAAGTGCCACCTCATACATTTAATAACATTTACATCTACATGGAAATGGACAATACAAATATCACAGGTGGAAAAAAAACAAGGCCATGCATTTATTTTCATTATATTTTGGTGGTAAAAGGTATCGGTACTCGGTATCGGCAAGTACACACATTAATGTACTAGTACTTGTATCGGTTTTCAAAAAAGTGGTATCGGTGCATCCCTAGTGCAATCAACATATGTGGAGTATAAAATGATCAGTGATGTACTAATATAATATACAGCAAACTATTAAAGGACACAGACTCAAGTAGACAGACACTGGAAGACACAGACTTAGTTCAGGTGCGCAGGCATTCGGTGTTTCAAATGTGTGATAGTAAATGAAAGCCCATCAGGGGAAACTCGTATCAGAGATTCTAAGAGTATCCCATATCCAGTATTGTCATTGTGACACAGCACTCTAGAGCACTCAATGCTCACTGCACACAACAAAATTGCATTCATGCCTCACCCATGCAAAAGGGCAGCACCAAGGGAGCAGTGCGGCGGGATGGTACCATGCTCAGGGTACCTCAGGGAGGATGAAGGAGAGCAATGGTTGATTGATTACTCCGCCCACCATTCCTGGTCAGGAATCGAACCAGCAACCTTTAGGCTACAAGCCCGACACCCTAGCCGCTTACCTACTGTATGTATGACCGCCCGTGTTGTTGCAGGCGCCGTGTGTGCGTGGCGGCGGTGGAGAACGCGCGGCTGAAGGCCAGCGAGGTGTGCGGCTCTCTGGGCCAGGCCCTGGGACGGCCCCTGCTGGTGCGTGAGGAGGAGTGCCGGGAGTGGAGCGGCGGAGGAGGGGACGCGGCACCCACGTTACATCAGAGGACGGGACTCGTCACCCTCACGGTGTCCGCGCGCGTGTTTGTGACCTTTGAACTGCGACCCAAAGACAGATGCAGGAAGAAGCTATAGGGAGCTACGTATAAGGGGTGCAAGTCATTTCTCCAAACTCGCGTTATTTCCTCTCCTGTCCTTTTTTAGGTATGTGGGTAAAGTCCATTTTACAGTATACTGGATATCTATCTAACATTTAAAACACAAATGTGATCCATCTGGAAAATAACACTGGCTGTCAGACCCATTTTGAAACATAAGCCTTGTAGCAGATGAGGAAATTTGCCTAAGTTAATTTCTTTTCCAGATACTTTACCCAACTCCACAACAAGGACAGAGGAAAGAGCGCCATTTTAGAGAACTAACTTGCACCCACGGTGATTGTTCGGATGTAGGCAATCACTTCTCTACTCAGGTGCTGAGCTGACCCTGGGCCTAGCCCAAGTGGGTGCTTCACCATACCAAAAAAAATCCTCTTTTTTTACCCATGTGAAGGACTAAGCCCCACTCTTTGGAAAATTCTTCGCAACACCAGCTTCTCCAGGTTAGTAATGATTGCTATTGCGTAAATGACGCATCATTCTCAGCGACTTCTGGTGTTGGTTGGATGTGGAAAACTAGCCATGTCTGTCAGTAGTAGCAAGTCAGGTTTAGTTGATGGTGGAGGGATTCATAGCGGTATTGTTTGGGATCACATAAGAAGACCATCGGAATATGGAATCATGAAATGAATCCTAAAGGTAGAGGATGCAATTTTCGTCATTTAGCGTCAAAATATATGCTGCCTATTCATAAATTTGATCTTTTCGTGAATATTTACTCAGTTATAAACTAACATTTACTGGTCTGACCATAGCACAGTAAGATGTGTAGGCCAAGACGTCTATAACTGGTAATTATGTAATTATTATATAAATGGCAGACATGGAGAAGATCCACCTATTTGTGTAGCCTATGAAAATGTAAATTTCCCAAGTGATACTGAGTACTTAGAAACTGATTGTGATGGTACATATTCATGAAAAAGAGGACATTTGTGAATGGGCAGCACAATTTCAATTCTGGAAATAAACTGGAAATAAACTAATCCATACTCTAGGCCAGGGGTGGGAAACCTTTTTCCTTTGAAGGGCCATTTCAAAATCCTCCAAGGGCTGTAAAAGTACTTTGAGGCTCGTATTATCAACACAAACCAGGATTTCCCTCTACACTTTAGGCCTATATTGAAGGCAGCCACCTTTGAAACAGACCCCACCTTCTCTAGGTCCCTTGAATATGACCTAATGTTACTGAAAATGTAATTTCTAAGATTCCTTTACAAAATGTTTCATATTTCACGTGAAGCTGCATAACATTAAAATTATGTCGGGGGCCAGATAAAACGGCCTCAATGGCCTACGATCGAGACATAGGTTTCCCACCCCTGCTCTAGGCCAGTGTTTCTCAAACTTTTTCAGACCGAGGCCCACTTTGTCCCCCCCAAAAATTATCGGGGACCACCTGTCATCTGAATTGGCAGTTGATGGATGCTAATTTGACACTGCTAATTTTTATGCAGATCACTTACTTTTTATTCACATTATAAGCCTGTCTTATTGTGTTGAAAACATGAAAATATTACAAATATAGCCTACTGCTAGCTTATCCCCTCGCGGACAACCTGAGCTCTGTCGCGGACCACTAGTGGTCCCCGGACCACACTTTGAGAATCACTGCTCTAGGCTTATATTACCTAAGATGGTTGGCATGCAGTCAGTGTTGGCAGCACTGTGTTGCATATAATGTTCATTCCTTTCCCAATGAATTTGTACTCCAGGGCTATGGATTGAGTCACTGTAATCACCTTCTTCTGTAAGTGCTAAATACCCTCATAAAAGCATTTTAAGACCAAACATATTTACCGCCTATTTATGAACCAATGCCCTGGTTAACATAGAAAGGACTTAAGTGAATGGGCAAGGACACTTTATACCACCTTTTTTTCTTGAAGCACCCCCTAACCTGTGCTCAAGACAAGCTGCGCACCCCCAACCCAAACGTCTACGCATGTATACGCACTAAAAAAGAATTTAAGTGATTAATTACAATGATTCTTAGTTTAGACATTAATCAATACTTTAATGACTTTGCATGGGAATCAAAACATGTTATAGTTTGGTCTTAATTTGGCCTAATTATAATGTTTGGAGGCAGAATTTTGGTCATAACCTCAACACAAACAAAATTCTGCGCACACCCTGAAATCTTTGGCGCACCCCCAGGGGGTGCCCGCACCCCAGGTTAAGAACCACTGTTCTATACTGTAACTGAACAATGATAATGTAATAAACAACGTGTTTTTTCACAAGTTTTTTGGCCTTATAAATTGATCGGCTAAATACAGAAGTGTCAAATAGAAAAGGAAAGAAGAGGGAAATGACCTCAGGCAGGAGTCAAAGCCTTTGTGTGTTTGGCCTTTGTGAGCAGCACAACAACACTCATGGAAAAGTTTCGTCTCCTCTCAAGAGCCATTGAAAGGCTCCCAAGGTAGTTTCAGACTATACAGTAGTTAGGCAGTATAGAGCACTGCCTTTCATCAGAGCTCTAGCATAGAAGTGTTTACAACTATGGGGAGATTGTATATTGTATTTTTGTATTTCTATGTAAACATTTGATTAAATAAAGTGCTTAAGGATATGACATGATTCTCTGGTTCCTTGCCATTTTGATACTAGAGGTTGGCAATATTGCAAATATAAAATAAGGAATACTGTAATAATTTCATTTGTCCGTTGCAATTTTACCATGACACGGTGTTCTATGTTCTAAGGTAGTTAGTACCCTATGACAATACAAATTCATTATACGAAAAAAATCGATTTGGAAATGATTTAATGATTTTCGAGCGTTTTCATGCGTTTTGTCTCCTCTGCTCTATATTCTGTATACTAATGACTGCCGTAGCCAACATGCAAACCGGCACATACTGAAATTTGCAGATGACTCCATCATCCTCAGCCTTCTCCATGGGAACGAAACAGATCATGGTCCCATCTTAGATGATTTTATTGCCTGGTGTGACAGTTCTCACCTGCACCTGAATGTCTCAAAAACCAAGGACATGATAATTGACTTCAGGCGTAACCGCCTCCCTGCTCTGACTACTACCATCAAGGGGCAGGCTGTGGATGTGGTAGATTCCTACAAGTAACTGGGTAGCTGGATTGATAACAAATTAAATTTTAACATCAACACTGAAAATATTTGCAAAAAGAGCCAACAATGTGTGTTTTGTTTACGCAAGCTGGCCAAATTCAATGTGGACAAGACCATGATGACACTCTTTTATAGGTCCTCTATTGAATCGGTTTTATCTTTTTCTATTTGTTGTTGGTTCAATAACCTCAGTGTGAAAGCAAAAAACTCCCTTGCCAAAATCGTGAAGGTCAATTGATTTCTTGACCTGATCCCTGTTGTTGTTTATAGTATTTTTAATTTTATTGTATGATTATGTTCTTATTTTATTTATTCATTATGTGTTTTTAAAAAAAAAAAAAAAAACTTTTTTATAACCATATTTATGGTCATTTTAACCTTATGACCACTGCACTTTATGTCTGTCGTGGTATATGTCTTGCTGCACACCTAATCGCCCCTTCTGTGGACAATACAGTTGAAAAGTTGAAGTTGAAAGTAGAAGTTAAATGCAGACACTTCAAGGAGTTTCAGCTTGAAGAGCACAAAATTAAAGTGTTCATTATAGAAAATAGGAACTATACACCAGGAAACAATGTGTTAATATTTTACTTTTTAAAAACCAAATACAGGTTATGATGATAAAAGAAACAATTTACCAGTACCAGTTTTTATCCAATAAAGAATGAACCTAACAGTCAATCATTGCATTGTCTACTGCCTGGAGGCAAGCAGTTTGTGATGGAATAATAATTACTTACTTATTACATACATTCTGTGAATATTGGGGGGAAGAACATGAAGATTGACCTTACAGATGATGGAAAGAAAACACTATACACAGTATTCTCATGAATACTGCTCTGTCATTCTGTTGATCCCCACCGTAAATACACGGAACAGCATCGTGACACATCGTGAATGCATGGGCAGCCGTGGCCTAATGGTTAGCAAGGTGGTCTTAAGATCAGATGTTTGCAGGTTTGAATCCCACCCGTACCTCACCCTACACCTCCAAGTGTCCTTGAGCCAGGCACGCTGCCCCACATTGCTTCAGGGACTGTAACCAATACCCAGGCTGTAAATAACTGAATTGCTTTGGATAAAAGCGTCAGCTAAGTGTAATCTATCTATCTATCTGCGAAATAGGTCTTAAAACCCTTGAAAATTATGGCACAGTCCACCGCCTGTTTGGCTTTAAACAATTAAAACATTCATCACAGTCTTGAGCAAGTCAAATAACACAAATACAATATTAGAGAAAGTTCTGCCGCCTCAGGGGCTCAAATACGAGATCTCAAATCTCAATTACTACATCACACATCACACACACACACACACACACACACACACACACACACACACACACACACACACACACACACACACACACAAATTATACACTGTTGTTCCTTAACTTAATTTCCAGCGGTCCCTTAAAACCAGGGGTGGAACCGCTTTTATTCGAGGGCCACTTCAAATTGTATTAAGTCCTCCAAGGGCCGTACTATGAACATGAACCAGGATTGCCCCCTGCGTTTTAGACCCATATTGAAGGTAGCCACCTTAACAACAGACCACACCTTCACTAGATCCCCTGAAAATATAACTTAAGAGATCTCTTTACAAAACATTTTACATTTCATGTGAAACTATGTAACATTCAAATTATATTGGGGGCCAATAAGACGGCTTGAAGGGCCCTACAGAGCAATCGAGACTTACGTAGGTTTCCCTTCCCCACCCCTACTTTACACCCTGTTTCACATAGCACATGTGATTTATCCATCCATCCATCCATCCATCCACCCATCCATCCATCCATCCATCCATCCATCCATCCATCCATCCATCCATCCATCCATCCATCCATCCATCCATCCACCCATCCTCATATCCGTTCATCCATAAACCCTGTCACTCCATGCATCCATAGTAAAAAAAGCCGCATACCGGATCAATTTCTTGCAGTTTTAATACTGGGTTAGCATAGCAGACAGACAGACGTTTCGGCCTAAGCTGACGCTGACGCTGAAGAAGGCTTAGGCCGAAACGTCTGTCTGTCTGCCATGCTAACCCAGTATTAAAACTGCAAGAAATTGATCCGGGAGTGTGGCTTTTTTACTATACATGAACTTTGCTGTTTGCTCGCACCCAAAGACCTTGTAAGAAACTTTTCGGAGTTGAGCGCACTTTCTCTACTAAAACTCCATGCATCCATCAATAAAACCTGTCATCCATTCATCTAAAACCCTGCATTGATCCGTCCATAAGGTACTGTGGGGTACATTTTCCAATTGCACCCATGAGTCCCATGTCTGGTGGTCAGCCTATCTTTGGCATGCTCTTTGGCTTCCTCGCTTCCTCTTGTTGGTGTTCAGTCGTCAGGGTAGATCTGTTTTAGCCAATCGTGCATGACAAACCTCTCTCCATCATAGTCCGAGAAGTACAGGTGAAGAGTAGGGATATCAGGCTGAAGCATACGCACACACACACACACACACACACACACACACACACACACACACACACACACACACACACACACACACACACACACACACACACACACACACACACAATTAGATATCTTCACCATATCATATCATATCATATCATATTTCACAACCTCTGGACCAACTGTCAAAAGCAAAAAAGCAGCTTTTTTTGTTTACAACCTGTGATGTAATAGCATGTTAATAAACACAGTGACAAACAGTAAATGGTATCAAATCCTCAGACATTTGGTTGCAACTTCAGGCTGTGTGTGTGTGTGTGTGTGTGTGTGTGTGTGTGTGTGTGTGTGTGTGTGTGTGCGTGTGTGTGTGTGTGTGTGTGCAGGGCCGGATTAATGGACAGTCTAGATATGGCTGCAGCCTAGGGGCCCCCACCTGCAATGGGGCCCCCGATTTGTCAAAAGTGAAACATTTCAGAATTATGTATGACATATGACAATTATGCTAAGATACAATATTGAAAAATTCATCTGTGATGTTGAGTACAGTTGGTAGACGTGTTGTCCGTAATTTTTGGCATGTAATTATTAGAGATCCGGTTCCGGATCCGGCAGGATAAAAGGGTTTTCCAGACTATGCGGATCCGGCAGGATCTTAAGCAGTGTATCTGGTATCCGGCAGTTACCTAAAAATCAGGATCTGGGGCATTTCTACTTTTCACGTAGCCTAGGGTTTTCAGTCAGTCTTTCACAACCCCAATCGCTGCATGGAGTGAAAGCCCTTTGGAAGCGGCCGTTGAAGGTAGTTTGACAATAAGCCAATGAGTGTTAAAAATAGTTTGCGCCAACGTAATAAAAAAGGGCCCACGTGTGCGAGTTGGCTATGTGTTTCAACCCTTTCGTAGGATCCGGTATCCAGTTCCGGATCCGGCAGGATCTTAAGCAGTGGATCTGATATCCGGCATGATCCTAGAAATCAGGATCCGGTGCATCTCTAGTAATTACAACACTGTCTGTGTGTAGGGTATTTTCGGAATTCTAAACTAAAATCTTCAAAGGTTGGAGCTTTGTGGCTGATGCGTGTTCGAGGATCCAAAAGAAATGAAGTCTTCCACCGAAGTCACGTTTAGTATATTTATTTTAAAACAAAGAAGACAACATAAACGGATACAAACGAAAATACCTTAAGATTCCTTAACTGTCACAAGTCTAAATTATAAACCTATGAGGCTGCACATATCAAGCATGGCACAACGGCACGGGCATGCCATGTCATGACACGGTCAGAAAACCGTGAGGCACCAACCTTCCTCCAGCCGTGTCGATCTAAGAATGGCTACTGCTGGGCACCTCACGCACAATTCCAAACCTCCTGTAATTATTTAAATCCACATTTTAACCATGTAGGCTACATATGTTTTTAATCTAAATTATTACTATCAGTCATGAATTTCAATGAAATATCAAATATCTTATCAATATAAAATATCAATAACAAAATACACAAAAGTATGGGGCAAGTTCAAAATTAAGCATGAAATAGGCAGCTGGCGCCTACACCATATAAATGTGTCGCAAAATGTGCTTTCCGAGGGGCCCCACATCAACTTGTAGCCTCGGGGCCCTAGGCCATCTTAATCCGTCCCTGTGTGTGTGTGTGTGTGTGTGTGTGTGTGTGTGTACATTTGTGTGTGTGTGTGTGTACCTTATATCCCATGACGCGCCTGAGTGCTGACTGAGGCAGGTAGCCCATCATGATGGAGGATGGACCAGGTCCACTGAACACCACCTTATAATGAGGCGTATCTGAGGCGCTCGCCAGCTGCACACACACGCACGCACGCACACACACGCACACACACGCACACACACACACAAATAATTACACAGATGTACTGTAGATATTTACATTTATATTTTCTATCATGGTCATTAAACATGTGCCCTTAAACCACAACAACAACGAAAAAACACAATTATATTTATACATATACATATTCATATTTCAATGTGTGTATTGGACGGGGGGGTTCCTTTCAGATGACTTCAGATGTCCTGGGCTCGGCAAAAGCTGTCTGCAGCCTTGAAGACGAGAGCAAAAAAAGAGAAGCGAATACCTCCTCGCTAGGGCTGTTACGATATTGTAATGAATCGATATTGTATTGCGATATGCAGACTCACGATACTGTATCGCATATAGCGATTAAAGGGGTATGCCACTATATTGGGGCTTAATACAGTTAAAATCGTTGGCCAGGGTTTATAAAGGTGGTAAAGTGTCTTATTTTCATAAGCGACATAAGCGACATTAGCGACATGCTCCCTATTTTAACTTGTCTTAAAGCAAGACAACGGCTTACATGAAAAATAAGACACTTTACCACCTTTATAAACCCTGGCCAACGATTTTAATTGTATTAAGCCCCAAAATAGTGGCATACCCCTTTAAATCTCCTTGAACTTGTGTGCTGCATCTCACTTCTGCCTGAACAGAAAGGACGCAAGCTCAGGGCACAGGTGGCACCCAGGCAGATAGAATAGTTAGTATCCAGGAATGCTCGTCTACATATTCCTTCTGCGTCTATTTTTGTAGTCATTTTCGAAAATCAGGTTCCCCCTCCCCCAGACACATTTTGTTTTCCGTTGTATCCTGCATTCTCTGCTCAAATTATCTTGCATAACGCTCCCCTTCCAAACTATGGAAATTATCATCTAAATTGAGAATACTACTGCAAGCAAGCTAAAATGCAATGAAGATGATATCACCAAATACACAAACATAGTGCAGGGGAGAAGAATTGTCCACGTCTAACAGAGGAAAGAGGAGTGCTCCAACTCTGCATAACTGTGAGCGCGCTCAAGACTGGTTGAACAGAGGAAAACAAGCTCACCATGAATGCAGATTACAGGCTGTCAGGGAGATGAAGTTGGCCAGCAGGATCATTTATCCTCATGCTACCTGACTATACGTATGTTTCCTGGACATTTCTGAAAGTCAGGTTAGGGGTAGGCAGGGCCGCTGCTAAGGTTTTGGAGGCCCTAAGCATAACTGATCAGGAGGGCCCCCCTCATAATCAAATAATAATAATAATAATAATATGTTTTTTAGTCAATCTCAATTTAGGAGGCCCCAATTTTGGGGTTAAAGTGTTTGAGGCCCTAAGCCCTCTGCTTACTCTGCTTATGCCTAGCGGCGGCCCTGGGGTTAGGGGGGGCAAGGTACTGTTCTCAGATGCTCGCGTGGCTGGCACATGTGTTCTCACAGAAATGACCTTGCATAATGTGACACTTCCTAACTACAGATAGCCTACTACAGATACGGTCAACCAAACCTTGAATATTACTGTGAGTAAAAGACAAAACGAAGCTGATATCACAAAGACATACAATAGAAGTAAAGGAGAATCATGTACATCGGCAAACAGAAGAGAGTTGAGAACACTCCGATTTTAAAAACGGTGAGCTTCGTGCCTCATGACTCTCCTGGTTTACTCAGCAAATCGTCCTCTACCTGGCTCTGTATTTCCCACACATTTTTAAGAAACGGGTTTAGTTTTTGTCCTCCGTTCTTTTGGTCACAATAGTTCTCTGGTGCTTGTGTTGCGTTAACATCTCATTGTAGCCTAGGCCTACATGTAGGCTACCTTGCATAACATGATACTTCCAAAGTATGGGAATTGTCAGCCAAGCTTAAAATATAACTGCAAGTAAACAAAAGCTAAAATGAACCTGGCTTCACAAATACATAAAAATAGTGGAGGAGAGAATCTGATATTCAACCAGAAGAGAGGAGAGTGCTTCGACACAGCACAAATGAGAATGGTATGATGCCGAGGCCGATGCATTGGGAAAGAACAGATAGTCTAGATGTGTAGCAGGCAACAGATTTGCGCTTCTCCATTTTTCCTCATTGTCAGGGTCTGTTATGAGACTGTAAGTAGGCTATAAGATTTAACTAGCCTATCTGTGAATGCTTTGGAGAGATATGACCAACAGACGTTTTCGTGATCGCAAATCACACATGGCCACAAATAGGCACATTTATGGTTTCATTTGTAAGGACCTCATGGCGGGCCAAATGCTTGCTTCCCGCGGGCCGGAGTTGGCCCAAGGGCCGCGTTTTTTGGAGACTACTGCTGTATCGTGGTGCAAGAAGGCAGCATCGTGATATGCCCTTTCAAAGTTTTGTTACCCCTGAGTGCAGAAAACAACCACATGCTGTAATGTGATGGTGCTTTCAAACTTCAAATCAATATCATTATATTTTTTTAACAAAAAAATATATTAGTTGCCACTTGTAACCTAATCTACCTATCAACGCTCATCAAAAAGATACATTAAAAAAACTGTGGGGTGTATTGAATCGTACCGTACGTAAAAAACGTTATACGAACCGAATCGTGGGATGAGTATATTGTTACAGCCCTACTCCTCAAAACTAGTACCTCAGACTCTGAGTATCTTTTCTTGATCCAGCTGGCAGGTGCTTTGAGCTCCGCGTCCCAGGCCACGATCACCCCCACCATGTGGTTCTGTGTCTCCCTCACCACCTGACCCACGCGGTGTAGCACGTACGCCGGCCTGGGTCTCCGCAGCTCCTTAGAGGCTTACACACACACACACACACACACACACACACACACACACACACACACACACACACACACACACACAGGCTATACAAAATACATTTCAAAACTCAACATGTCTCTGTCGTGTTGCGCAATTAACTGCACCCTCCTCAGACTGTCACTTCTGCAAAGTGTGGCTCTCTGTTTACTTGTGCTTATGAAACTAAGCGAAAGTAGAAGTAGGCCTACTGTTGTTATAACAATTAGTAGTGTAACATGTATAGTTGCACAACCTTGTAATGTCATACTAATTGCACTGGAACAGTTCTCCTAACTTTCTACACCTCTGTTTGTGGATTCTTCTTATAATAATGAGAAAAGCAAAGGTATTGTGCGGCAAGTAGGATATTTTACGGGTTAAAAAATTTGTATACGCTCAGTTCCTGCTTTATCAAAAACCTCATAGTGTTAAACACACACACACACACACACACACACACACACACACACACACACACACACACACACACACACTAGCCTATGCTACTTCCTTTTTTGACTTACCTCCAAAGAAACCCAGGTCATTGTCTTGGAGCAGTTCCTCAAGGGGCGGGGAGCCGTCATCAATGTCCTCTTCCTCGTTATTACTGAGGAGACTACATTTTAACAATAACAAAAAGAAAAGGAGACAGTATAACACTTGCTTTCTTTATATCAGGCGCATGGTCATGGAGTGCACAATGCATTTAAGTTGTAAGCCTGGGTTGACAGACGAGAGTTAACTCACATGCTGGGCACAAACGACATTGCCCATTCGGCCCAGGCATCGACGTTCAGGTAAGACGCACTCAGGTTATCCCAGGCCCCCAAAATACTAGAGACAGCAACGAAAGCAGCACAGAATTCAGGAAAAAGGTGAGCATTTGCATGGAGAGAGAGAGAGAGCGAGCGAGAGAGAGAGAGAGAGAGAGAGAGAGAGAGAGAGAGAGAGAGAGAGAGAGAGAGAGAGAGAGAGAGACAGACAGACAGACAGACAGACAGACAGACAGACAGACAGAGAGACAGCTTAAATTCCTTCACTACCTTTTAATAGCGTTGGAGCGCTCTGCTGCCGATCCGCTTGTCCATTTGGCGATGAGGAATTGCGCGGGCAGTGCAGAGAGAAGGAGCGTCAGCTGCAGTATGGTGGTGGCGGTGATCTGTGGCATGACAAAACCACCTGCTGTATGCACTGTCGAAAAGCCCTATGGGATCAATAACGAATGCGAAACTCAAAACTCCAAATACAATTGGTCAGGTCAAGCTATCACGAATGAGAAGTCCGTGGTATGTCATAATCATAAATGAATAAATAACCTACGCAAAGTTAGGTGTTTACTAGTGATTCCAAATCGTGCATGCGCCACGTACAACTAACATAGGCTACGTGCTCTGTTTATGCTGTGAATCTGTTGTAATTGAATGGAACACGGCCTACATGAAAAACAATAAAAAAAAAGTTTCAAATAGTCCATGCGTTAAACTGAGGACGTCACTTCCCAATTTAATTTCTTCCTACAATAATTAAATAAAGGGTCGAGCAGCTTGACCACAATGCCCTACCTTGACAGGTAAGTTGACAAGTAGTTTTTAGGTTGTCCAAATGTCATAACACCAAGCAGACACACATCTCAACAGAAGTTCACTGCATTTAACCAGGTCACCATTTGCGTTTAACATGCAGAACCATGTCGCAGAGTCTCTTGAACAGTCGTTATATTTGCATGCGAGTTTAGTTTCGGTCCGGCACCTGCGCGTTTATATTTACAAAAAATATCAACAGGCGCACGCGTCCAATGGCCGTCCTACACGAGGAGAGGCGCGCGCGTCTGTCACAGCGCCACGTCAGGAAGGGGTGCTCCACGCGGATAGGCTAAAGGAGACGCTATGTCGCCACCAGATGGCAGTGTGCTCAACAAAATGAACCTACATTAACTCACTGGGTAGAGCTCTATGGCTTAGGAGCAAATAACCGAATTACCAAGAGCTGATGGGGTTTGTGATTAAATGAACAAGCCTTCGAAATATTTGTGCATAACAATCAACATTGCACAATATCTATAGACTGGTAGCTGATGTGTATTTAATTGTATTGCACCAATGCTGGTTGTGTATAGGGATTAAAAGAGACACATATTTGTTCATGAAGTGGTGTTATAGTACTGTAATTTACTTTGGAGAAAAGTACATGAAACATAAAAAAGCAATGACAAAAGAACAACATCGTAAACACAACCGTTTATTTCTTTAAAATATCAGTATGAACTAATATGACAGCAGTACTCCCTACACATACATTCTATGCTTATGTTTTTTTTTCTTCGTTGCATTTACTTTTTTATATAAAAGTATACAAACTAACATATAAAGTCCTCTAATCCAATCTCCTTGGAAACCAGAGGACAAGTGAAGCCTCTTCCCAAACCTCACACAGAGAGGACTCTGGGATAGCTTGCATGCAGCCCCTCCCCCCCTCCCCCTGTATGACCTCTGACCTCTCTCTCTCATCCCCACAGGACGTGATGCGTGGGGTACTAGTGTGATGTCTCATCCTGTGTTGCACACCATTGCTTTGTTTTGGACAGGTTGGAGGTGAGATATTATAATGGGTATTATAGTCATCATAGAAGTATAAAAGTACACAGTCACAAATCGACACACAACACACATGGGTGCCAAATAGTTCTAGCACACACACACGCACGCACGCACACACACACACACAGTCTGAACGCACTAACACACACACACCATACAAAACTTTTTTGCTTTCATGCATACACACAACACAAGCAACCACTGGGTGTTGGTTCACGAAAACCACCATTTTTTCCTCTCCGTTTTAAGGGGCGACATTCAGAGACATTTGTAACTTCACACCACCACACACGTCAATTTTGGCAACATAAGAAATGAACTTCAAATACATTTTTCTTTTTAAAAAAACAAAAAAAAACTCACAAAAAACAAAAACAAAACATTAAGCCGAACGAAACAACCCCCTCACCACCAAACAAGCTTGTTTTTTTTATCCGACAGCCTGTGTGTTCCCTAGGACAATGTGAAGGTCGGATGTGGCCTTTTGAGCTCCCAGTCCACAATAGATCCAAAGCCCGCCCAGACATGTGGATAGTGAGCGGATGAGGGTCCAGTATTATTATATATGGTCCACTGGGGCTGTGGCTGACTGTCCACAAGTCGCAATCAGGAAGGGCGAGAACACAGACAGCAAATGGAGGGCTGAAAAGCATGTTGAACTCATAAAGCAATATCACGGTTATGGTTGGTGGTACGTTGGTGGTATCAGGAAGGGGCCTAGACTCCTCCAGAACACACACACACACACACACACACACACACACACACACACACACACACACACACACACACACACACACACACACACACACACACACACAGTTTGGGAATAGAAGGCACAATCAAGAACGAACTTCGATCAGTCCAAACACGCACTATAGAGCCACACGGATGCTTGCATGCACGCATGTGTGTACTGCACGCACACACACACACACACACACACACAGACACACACACACACAGACACACACACACACACACACACAAAGCATTCTCTCATGTGTATAGCTGCACACTTTAGCTGCAGTCCCCCGTCAGAGGACCACATAAGAAGTAAAGAGCTAAAACTAGACCACTTAGAAAGGGATTCACATATAAAAAATGTACACAAGTTGTCGGAAAACGTTTAGCACGACACACACAGCCAACCCTATAGTTTTTCAAGTGCATAAATTATGTGTCACTCGCGTACCTTGTGTATTTCTAGAGGTACCGAGAGAAGTACTGTACTGATGGGAGACAGACACACACACACACACACACACACACACACACACACACACACACACACACACACACACACACACACACACACACACGTCTTAAGTTCATCTCCCTCTTGGCCGAGTGGCTGCTGAAAATGGCATAACGTCACACCTCGTAAAGTCAACTGCAGCGCTGTCTTTCTCTCCTTTCATCACGCACACACACACACACACACATACAGGACTCATAGAACAGGTGAGTTTTCTGACTGCAGAGTATGATGAAAACCAAGTGAAACAACTCTCTCCATATTCAATGCACTGTTTCAACAGTCATGAAAGGGTCTCTCTCCTTGCTATCTGAAACACGCACGCATGCACACACGCACACACAGGGTGGAACTACCTTATAGATTTCCTAAAAACTCATACCAATTGGTGAAAGCATAAATCAGTGTGAAATGACGCCATCTATTTAACTTTATTTTATAAATGCAACATTTTTAAAGACCCAATAAGCAAGGTGGAGTATTTCTCCCCTCTAGTTTCTCGGACATCATCCCACATGATCTTCGCTTAAAGCATCCCAGAACTGAGGCCAGCTAACATGCCAAGCATGCCTATTGCCTATGCCTACTGAACACCAAGCATTCAAGGCCAAACTCGTGAACATATTTTTGTCATTGAAGTACTAAAATTAGATATTCTGTGCACAACCACTGTCCAGGTGCTGGTGATGTGCAGAGTGAACCTGATGAAGCAACAGCGAAACCAGTGTGCTGTGATTTCTCTCCTTTACTTGGATATTTTTGTCAATATTGAGTTCATACTGAAAATGGTCTTCATATCACCTCCTTTATCTTGTGGCAAAGCCTTATGGGTGATTCTACAGAAACGGTGCCCTTTCTGGTTGAAGAGGGTGATTTGAAAAACATTCAAATATTAGATTTTTCTCGGTTTTAATGTACTTCATTTGTCTTCAGTTTCAATGCACTTTGCCTTTGTAGGGCAGTAGGCCTATCATGTATACCAAGTAGGCTATGGTTACGTCCCATTGGTACGACAGACCATTAGTCTGACGCACACGTTTAAACTATGTCCAAACCAAAACCATTCCTAACCGTCATTAAAGGCATGTTCTGTCAGTATACAATTATTTTAGCGTCATAAGTGTGTAAATATTCACTTTTAAGTTAACTGAAAAATAAGAACTATGCCCAAACCAAACCAATTGCTAACCCTAACCGTCAAAAGGCATGTTTTTGTCTGAAAAGACCTTCCCACGTGTAGCCTAGCCTACCCCAGTACTTGTGTGATGCTCCTGTATGGCTTATTGTCTGACTTATGGACTGTCGGACCAATGGGCAGACCCCGGAGGCTATACTCGGCTCCATATTTCTCCTTTGCTAATGCTAATGCTGCAATGCTAATGATCACAATGATGTGGTGCAAATAAATATGTTAATTTACTTCTTTGATCTGAAATGCACAGTGTTTTCCTTCCTTGATATATGTATAACTAACTCCAGAAATTAATCATATATGAAAATAAAAATGAATGTTCTGGCTTTCCTATTCCCCTAATTAACACCTACCAGTTACAGAGATTTGAAAAGTTACTTGTGTCTCATCAGGTGTTGTTTATGGTTAATGTATTCCTCATGCGTGCTACTGATACAGTAGGCTAATTATTTTAATATCGGACTACAATGTGATGTTTTGGTTATACTGGTTTCCATTTGGTTAAATTTCATAAATCAAAATACACGTCACATCATGTTTTTTGGTGACAGATTTAAGGTTAAAAAACGCAATCCATTAAGACAAGGCCCCTGTTATATATTTTTGTTGTTACCAGAATGGCAATGACCAAGTCGTAATATATTACTTAAGACTGTCCTTCCCCTTTAGCAAAGAGCTATGAGGTCAGACTGTAGAGCTGTGGATTTAGTGAGCACAGAAAACACAAGTGAACATAACGCAAGAATAACACCCTGACAAAGCCCTAGCCTAACACTTGCAGTAGGCCTACCACACTGCAAAAAATGAAATCTTAGCAAGCTAGTTTAGTTCAAGCTATTCTAGTTTCAAGTAAAAAGCATTTAGTTAACCGTAAGTTAAATAAAAATCATTTAATAATTAATACTTTTGAACTAAACTATTCAGACAAATTGTAAGAAATTTGTCCATGGAGCAAGCCATTTGTTTATGATCAGATATAGATATTTGCTTCTAAGAAGTGAAATGTTCTCAAACAAATGTCTTAAAATTAGTCTAATATTCTAAAATGTCTAGTTCAAAAATAATTACTTTTTTTTTTTTAACTTGACTTTATTTATTTTAATTGACCAGATGCTTTTAACTTGAAACATAAGCTTCAGAGTTCATTTTCTGCAGCGCACAGACAATTGGCCCGGGGGACGGGGGAGAGCAAGTTCACAGTCAAGTGCTAAGTACACGCACACGCACACGCACACGCACACACACACACTTGCCCTGCCACACTTTTGATTTTGGAGTTGACATAGAGATCATATTCCACAGTGACTATGACACAAATTATGTGTAAGCAAGTGTCCATCTAGACATTACGTTGAACGTTGATACAATGTGAGTCTGTGTGCAAGTGGGAGAGAGATATTGCACTCTGTGCATGCGATTATATGTGAGTGTCTGTATTAGGGTTGGATACTACACTGTTGTAAGTCAAGTGTTGACTGAATTTGGAGATGAACTTATGAAGTTGTTCAACACTGATGCACTGTAGATTTCATTCCATTACATTTAGCTGACACTTTTTTTAAAAATCCAACTAGACTTCGTAATTTAGAGATACACCCTTGGCTACAGTCCCTGGGGCAATGCGGGGTTAAGGTTCCTTCAGAATATTAGTATGACTACTTGGAGTCACATACATACCGTAGATGTACAGTATAATGTTCATTATGTCTAACTGTTAAATATCAAGTCTTAAGATTTTCTTTTGTTTAAGACTAGGGATGCAAATTCATTAATTCATTAATCATTAGTTGATAGCCTTATCGATCGACTTACGATTAATTGATGAGCGGCGTTTTCCCCCCGAAATCTCAATGTTTCCCGGAAAAAAAGCTACTTAATCTAAACATTTTAATTAAAAATTGAGATAAAATACCACATTTAAATAAATTCTATTTCAATTATTTAATCCAAAGGTGATTCAAATATTCCCACTATTCACACCCCTCTTCACACAGACTCTTCACATGCCCATTTCACCTGGGTCTCTTGTCAGTTGAATTGTCAATTCATTGCGATTAATGCATTGATCTATTAAAGTCGATTAATCGATTAATCGTTTGCATCCCTATTTCAGACATGTAAAAGTTTTATCCTTTACCTGATGGGTTTCAATGGTGTAACTTCTGTCTTGGTGTAACTGGTGTAACTTCTGTCAGATGGATACTGATAAGTGACGTGCTTTAAAATTAGCTGATGTATTGTGTTGTAACAGGTAAACATTTTACATGACTGAAACAAAAAATAAAATCTTAAGACTTACTTTAAATCAAATCCAACAAAAGCATGTGGTAAAATAACCAAACTATGTCTTGTTCAAGTCTTTAGACCTTGGTAAACTCTAGTGCTGTCTACGAAATGTGCCTTAACACAGCGTTTGAAATGTACACAACTCGTCCAAATGATCATCTGCCAATGATATCAGCTAAATATCAGTCAGCGTCAATTTCCACCACTTGATGTGGTGTGCCAATAACAATGGTGGTTGATGCACAGATGTGCACCTCAAATGGAAAAATATGAATACACATAGGTGTATTGATGTGTGAACACCAAGAATTATCTCTTTCTGTCTTCTTTTCTTCTAATAAGCACTTTATAAATCTGGTCCCAAGTTAACCCTTGTAACTAGGCTGCAAGACATGCCATGCGCAGAGACTTTGGTTTGAGTAAATCGAGCCTAAATATGTAAGTGTTGACTGCTGACTCCCATTTCTGGGTACTTCAGATTCTGATTCATTGCTCCTACTCCTCTACGTGATCACTGAAAAGTTGAAATAGTGACATTTGAATACACTACTGAAATAAAATGTGTTGACGGCAGAGCGATAAATGTAGAAACACCACTAATTCTGAACTCCATACCCCAGCACAGTCATAAAGTACATGATACATGAGAACACGTGTGTGTGTGTGTGTGCGTGTGCGCCTGTGTGTGTTTGGGTACTGTATACTGTACAGTATAGGTGAGGAATGGGCACTCATAGACGCTTCTACATGAAAACCCTGGGCTGTACACTATCAATCTCTTACACACACACACACACACACACACACACACACACACACACACACACACACACACACACACACACACACACACACACACACACACACACACACACACACACAACCTCAATTTTTTAAACAAGTCTCATAGCAGCAGAAATAGCATTGCCCCAGGCGATCATGGGACAGCTTAGTGTGTGTGTGTGTGTGTGAGTGTGTGTGTGTGTGTGTGTGTGTGTGTGTGTGTGTGTGTGTGTGTGTGTGTGTGTGTTTGTGTGTGTGTGTGTCAGGACATATTGGACATATTGGGGGCGGGGTGTGGCCAAACAAAGTCTAGATCAAGTCTACACCCCCATGGTCCACTCCCATTGCTACGGTTACAGACGCCACAGCGGGTGGTGTTTTTTTTTACCAGCCAATGAGGTCAGCCGAGGCCTTCTTGGTTGAGCTTTCACCAGACAATGATGTTGGCGATGGGACTTCTGGGTGAGCTTTTACCAGCCAATCAGATTCGCTTTGGCCTTCTCTCGGAGGTTCTACCAGCCAACGAGGTTGGTCAGCCGAGGCCTTTCTCGTTTGAGCTTTTTCACCAGCCAATCAGGTTGGCCTTGGCCTTCTCGGTGAGCTTGCGCACGCGGCCCTTGCTGGAGGTGCCGAAGGTGAGCGAGGAGTCCTCGAACAGCAGCTGCCTCTGCTCCTCCTCCGAGTCCTCCTCGTTGTAGTAGGCCGTGCGCCTCCCCTGGTTACGCGTCCGCATCAGGGGCCCCTTGGAGCCGCCTTGGCCCGGCCCCGGCCTCGGCCTCAAACCCGCCCCCTCCTCCTCCTCGTCCTCCTCATCCTCGTACCCCTCCTCCTCCTCGTACCTCCCCAGCTCCTCCTCCTCCTCACCGCCCTCCTCCTCCTCCTCCAGCAGCTCCTGTCTGTCCGCGTCCACCTCCTCCTGGACATGGAGGCGGGGGCGTCCGCGTCGTCGCCGGGGCGGTGAGCTGCTCCCCTCCTCCTCCAGCAGCTCCTGTCCGTCCTCGTCCACCTCCTCCTCCTCCTCCTCCTCCTCCTGGACGCGGAGGCGGGGGCGTCCGCGTCCTCGGCGGGGCGGTGAGCTGCTCTCCTCCTCCTTCCCCTCCTCCTCCTCCTCCTCCAGTTCCTGTCCGTCCTCATCCACCTCCTCCTCCTCCTGGACACGGAGGCGGGGTCGTCCGCGTCCTCGGCGGGGCGGTGAGCTGCTCTCCTCCTCCGCGCTGTGCCGGCTGCTCCTGCGCAGGGCTGCCGGGGGGTTGCTGGACGGTCGGGGTTGAGGGGCGGGAGAGGGCGAGAGAGCCGGCGGAGTCCGATTAAGTCGGGGGCGTCCCCGCTTCCTGGGCGGCGGCGTTGTGGACGAGTCCGACAGGACGGCGTCCTGCGAGGAGGCTGCGTTGGCAGAGGAGGAGGAGGAGGAGGAAGAGTTGGAGTGGGCAGAGCTCGCCGCCTTGATCTGGGTCCGTCGGGAGCGCGCCAGCTCCTCCTCTTTCAGCGCGGCGAGGCGCATCTCCTCCAGCTCCTGCTTGCTTTTGCGGCCGCGCTTCTTGCCCGGCGGACGGGGAGACGCAGGGGTGGCGGGGGGTGGGGAGGCTGACGCCGCCGTGCCTCCGCCTCCGCCTCTTCCTGCTGCTGGGGATGCTGTTGGGGGTCGCTGCGGCGCTGCCGTCGTCGGGCTCGGGAGCGGGTGCAGTCGAGGTCGGCCGCGCCTCCGGCCCACGCCCAGGGTCACGTGGCTGCTGTGGCCGTTCAGGTGCAGGCTGCTCTGGCTGGGGCTGTCATGGACCGGCCCTGAGAGACCCAGTGAGACAGTAAGTAAGTAAGTAAGTAAGTTTTATTTCTAAAGCACATTTAAAACAGTACAAAACTGACCAAAGTGCTGCACAGAGGCTGGTTAGAGTAAATATAGCAACATAAGTAAAGAAAGTAAAGCATATTAGTAGCACATAGCATTCCAATAGACATAAAGGAAAACAACTTTAATGATAAGGAGGGCCACATTTTTTCATGGCCCCCATCAGAGGGCCATATGACCACTGATCTGACTTCAGCTCTGAGACATCTGGGAGGAGCAGGTAAAAGTCCTCAACAAGGATGAGAGAATTAAAAAAAAAGGTTTCACTGAATTGTGATAAAGGCTTATATTTTCAAGGCAACACTTAAAAGATATTTAAAATGTTACCTACTATCAGTTACACGAGGATTTTAGTTATCACAACTGAAGCTGAAGTCACTTTTCATTGTGCATGTTATGAGTTTTGATGAGGACTTTTACGTGCTACTCCCATATGGTGGAAGTAACGTCGACCCAGCTGTATAAGCAGAGAAGCTATTCGACTTGTGTTGATAATAATAAAACCCTGGACTATGTACAAACTTCCAAATGCATCGTTTTGTGAGTACAGACCATATTTGTACTACTGTAGAAGTTGTGTGTCATGGCATGTCATTTTAGTGTGGTAATTTTGGAGATACTGCTAGGATGCATTACCGCTTGTACTAAGCTATTCGGAATAACTCGGTAACTCGGCTAATGTTCACCGAAGGTAGAAAACACTTGGGGTGGACTACTGGATGGATGTCAAGGTTCAAATTAGCCTCGCGAGCCATCCTACGTACTTCCGCCAAAGGATTGGCTCCACTACTGTAGTCTGGCCGTGCTTCTCTGTGGAGTGTCTGGAGCAGTAGAATTTTGATCGCAACGCCCCCCCCAGAAAACAGCCAATAATCGAATACGCCCCCCACGTGGGGACGAAAGGGGGAGGACGCTCGTGACAATGACGTACACATCTGCGCCAGAGCCATTGGTCTGCACTATGTTGTTGTTGAGTAACTGCCAGCGATTGGGTGAGAGGTATCCAATAATTTCAAACCATAACTGAGTGCAAACTTCCTGCTTCCTACAATCGCTTCAGAGCAAACAAATGCCAGACCATGAATACGAAATGAAATGGTAGTATTATGGGATGGTCAGGACCAGGCTAGGTTCAAATGGCATTAGGGTGAATCTACTCCGAACCATCACTTTAATTCAATGCCCTGTGACAGGTTAGGTGTAGGGATGGTTTTAGTCTGGGCACAATTTTGCAACCAAATTTGACATTTATCTTTTTGGTTTCGCTGTTCTTGGCAAACGTAAAGCAGAAGACACATCTCCTTACTGACAGGTTAGGGATAGGCATGGTTTTGGTCAGGGCACAGCAGAGCATTGTCGCATTCAGCAATAGAAATTCGCTGAGTCAAAAGTACTTTTCTGTGGCATTTGAGGAGCACGACTTAACTTGAAAAGCTGTCGCACCACAACGTCTGGTGTGTGCATGTGTGTGCGCATGTGCCTATACCTGGGTTGAGTCGGACGGGCGTCCGCAGCTTGCGTCGGGGCCTCTCTCTCGAGCTGCCCTCGTTGCCCGAGCTGACGGGGTCATGGGGCGTTTCCGTGGATATAGAGTTGGAGCTAGCGAGGGAGGAGGAGGAGGCGGGTGGCTTGCTGGCGCTGTGGTGGTGGTGGTGGTGGTGGTGGTGGTGGTGGTGCGTTCGCAGCATGCGGGCCGAGGCCTCTGGCTGGTGGTGGTGGTGGTGGTGGGTGGAGCTGGCGGGCGGGGAGGGCTGTGTGTGTGTGGCTGCGTGCGTGTGCGTGTGGGCGGGAGTGTGCGTGTTGCCGCCGAAGCGCGCCGAG
Source organism: Engraulis encrasicolus (assembly GCF_034702125.1). Taxonomy (NCBI): domain Eukaryota; kingdom Metazoa; phylum Chordata; class Actinopteri; order Clupeiformes; family Engraulidae; genus Engraulis; species Engraulis encrasicolus. The sequence continues at coordinate 32,211,083 of NC_085874.1, forward strand.
CTGCGCGTGCTGCGCAAGGAGGCGGCGGCGGCGTCCGCCTTGCCGTTGACGTGAGGCAGGTTCTGGCGTAGCGAGGCGGGCCGAGACGAGGAGGCGGAGAAGGAGGCGGAGGAGGAGGTGGTGGCGGTAGCAGCTGGGGTGGGAGTCACGTGATTGAGACGCGGAGGCACCCGTCCAGACACACGCTTCTTCCTCTCCGGGCTGGAAAAAAAGACAGTCAGGGCAGAGGATTAAACCAATGACATGAAGTGTTAACTTCATTTGCCTCTAACAACATGGTGCACTGAAGGAAAACACTTCTTAATGGTTAACACATTCGCTACCAAGTCATGTAAAAATACGTTTTGCCTCCCATGCGTTGGCTCCCGTAAAATTACGTTTTTTTAATTGGATTCTGAATCTACACATTCTAATGCACATTCTGTGTGATTTTCGTAATAATGTGATGAACAGAACTGACATAGATCATGAAAACACCTACAAAGTCAAAACTCCTACAAAGTCAGGATCTGGATATTTCATCATCTGTGCATTTTATTACACACAGTATTTGAGTTTTATTAAAGCGAGTCAAACCACCTCCTGATCACGTCACGTCACGTCTCGAGTTACTTCCTGGGCTGGAGAATCAAAACATACTTGCCTTGCTAGCTAGCCTATTCCTAAACATATGATGGAAGGATAAGGAGTTTTGCTGCCATCAAGATAGGTGTAAAATGGAAGGTTGTAATGAAAAACAGCATGCAACACAGCAGGAAGTAACCTACTTTTGGGTGAGTACTTTGGCACGTCTACTTTTATCTACAGAACGAAAACTGCCAGTCAAGTGACATTAGCTAGCTAGCATTTCAGATGATGTGGCTCTGAACAATAGCCTGACCAGGTGATTTTTGCATCGAAATAGTTTACTTGGAAGCTACTGGAGTTGTTCTTCGGGCGTGAAAATGCATTTAGACCCGCAATTTAAACTCGGAGAGTCAGAGCGCACCCCTGACAAAAAAGGCTTAATCTCAGTTCGAATGTTGAAAATTGCTATTTTTACCTAAACCAGTGCTCGCTTAAAGTGAAATAACTTCGGAATGGAATAAGCTAGAAACAAACCATAAAAATATACAGACAGCTGAGTTGTTGGGCTTTCAACAACCCCTGACATGTGTCTGTGGGTTGAAGACAAAATATTCAATGGCTGTTCAAAAAATGACAAAATGATGAAATTGGCTGGAAGTCCACAGCTAAATACCAAAAAACGGTGGGTATTGAATGTGTTAAATACCTGTTCTACTCAAGCAAGCACTTGGCTCATTTCACTAGGTGAACAATAAACAATGAACAAATAAAACAAATAAAAATAAAAAAAGACATGGTGGGCAGCCATGGCTCAGTGGTTAGAGCGCTGGCCTTTAAATGAGAGGGTTGCAGGTTCAAATCCCACCCTTTCCAGCATCTTCATCATGGATGAAGTGCCCTTGAGCAAGGCAACCCCACATTGCTCCATGGCTTGAAACCAATATCATGAACCTATATACGTGTAAATCGCTTTGGATACAAGCGTCCGCTAAGTGTAATGTAATGTCATGAAACAGAACAACATGATTTTCCACAGGCTTTCCTAATTTAGAGACATAATTTTGGGAAAGTTTTACATTACTTTTAAATTAAATTATACTGCGTTGTCAAACTACTGTAACTACCCTGAAATTTTCACTGAAGTTGTGCTGAATAATTACTGACATACAGTACTTTCCTCAAATTTTGGCTGCAAATTACCGTAATAGTAAAAATTGCTTCCAGAATTTATAGTAAAATTCAAGGTTTAGTGTAACGGAGGCAAACTAGCAGAGTTGGTGTGGTATGGAATGTGTAAACCTCCCTCCAGAAGCCTCATACAGTATCGGTAGCGCTGGGCTAGGGGACTGGTCCTTTAGTCCAGCGGTATGGTACTGTGACTCCCATTTCCGGACCGTTGTGGTTGACGAGGTGGCAGGTTCGCATCCTCGAGGGGGACGAATAGGTGCAGGAACACCTCCGTCACATTAGCCTAGTCCGGTTAGCAAATCACAGAGCTCAGGTCAGATTTCAGCAGCCAATGGCCCGGGCCAGAATGCTGAAGGCCCCCACTGAAGGCAAATTTCTTAACAAAATTACACAGACGGCGTCAAAATTCCAAAGCAAGGGCACTAAGATTTAAAAGTCTACCTGACACGGCAGACTAAGTTATCAATACCGCATCTTGTCACATTTGTCCCATTATGTGGATTTCTTCCCCCTTTGGCTGACCGGGGGCCGCCTGGCAGGTGTGTTGCCTAGGCTGCAGCCATATCTACTGTGCGGTAGCCACGGTATTCACTCTTTGCCGAAAGCATTCAACTACATCATAACAACACCGCTATGACAATGAAGAAAGGCTTCAGTAATCGATTAATATTTGGTCATCATCACCATTTTGGAGACTATCAGGTTATAACAGCCCTGATGATGGCGAGGGCCGGTGTGGTGCGGTGTGGTGCGGTGCGGTGCGGTGATGGCGAGGGCCGGTGTGGTGCGGTGTGGTGCGGTGTGATGCGGTGCTGTGTGGTGCGGTGTGGTGTGATGCGGTGTGATGCGGTGCGGTACGGTGTGATAAGATGTAATGCGGTGCGGTGTGGTATGATGTGGTGCGGTGTGGTATGATGTGGTGCGGTGTGGTGCGTACCTGGAGGCAGTTATAACAGCCCCTGGTGATGTCGAGGGTCGGTGTGGTGCGGTGTGATGTGGTGCAGTGTGATGCGGTGCGGTACGGTGTGGTGCGGTGTGGTGCGGTGCGGTGTGATGCGTACCTAGAGGCGGTGCTGCTGGCGGGGGAGGTGCTCCTCCTTCTCCTCCTCATGGTCTGGCGCCGCGTGAGGCGCTCGCTGTGCTGACGCTCCGACTGCAGACGCTTGAAGTCGGCCACCACCGAGCTCACGTGCTCCTCGAACAGCGCCGACAGACGCAAACTCATGCTGTAGATCTGGACACAAGACATATGCACAAATATTAACAAACACATAAATAAATAAATAAACACACACACACACACACACACACACACACACACACACACATACATGCACGCACAAATACATAAAGAAACAAAACATGCACAGACACATAAACAGGCATATGGATATAGGCATATACATCCATGCGCACACACACACACGCCCACACACACACGCGTCAGCTGATATTTACATAAGTAGCAATGGCAGTGGCAAAGTAACAGCAATAGCTTTTGGAACTGTTCCAGCACTCACAATCGTGGTGCAGATCTTCACGCACACATACTAAATAACAGATGGTGTGTGTCGTGAAATGTCTGACCGAGTGCGATGTACTGTACGTTCAGATGGCTGACAGAGGAAAGCCTAGTGTATACTTGTCCTGGGCTGTGATATCCGCAACTGCTCCTCAACCAACCGCACAACTCAACAATTAAACTTTCTTTTCTTTTTTTTAAATATATTTTTAGGGGCTTTTATGCCTTTATTTGATAGGACAGTCTAAGATGGTGACAAGAAGCGAGTGGGACAGAGAGAAGGGGTGGGATCGGGAAATTACCCCGTCCGGACTCGAACCGGGGTGGGCATGCAAGCCCAAATGTGTGGGGCTTAGCGCGCTGCGCCACAGCGCCCCCCAATAATTAAACTTTCTAAACAAGGAGAATTTGTCTTTTTCTCCTTCGTTACACTAATAATAATAATAATAATAAATTCTCATCCCAGTCCCTGAACATGTCGTTGAAACACAGAAAGTGCTGTAGTGCCATCCCTACAGTGTAGCAGAGGGTGGACTCTTTTTTGGAGATGTTTTACCTTTCTTGGGGGTAGAGCAAGACAGAAAAGCAGTTGGAGAGACGGAGGAGGGTTTGAACCTGGGTCCCCATGGGCACCATTGCCCGTATATGGTACCTGTGTATTAACATTAGCCTAGTAAGCTAGCCCCACCCGCCAGCGGCCAAAATTATTTTTACCTGCGTGTAGGTCTAGCCTTGGACAATGCCCCAGGCCCTGAAACTGGCAGACCAATTACAACACAGGATATTTGTTTTGAATCTTTGGATGCGAATCGGGCGGGGTTTTGGTCAGAGCGTTGGCCTATGGGCACAGACAAGGTTTGAAAAACAGCAGGTTTTTCCCATCAACAATCTTCCGATGCGTCATGGATCGGGGCCAGACTAAATATTCACATCTCATCTCACATTTAGTCTGACTTGCCTCGCTATGATATCATGCTTTGTCACATCACCCTGTTTGGCTCTCAACCCTTTAAAAAAAAACAAAAAAAACACCCCCATTACCTGATCATAAAGGGCCGTACACACACATCGCTGCTATTTGCTAGCTTCTCGCTTGCTCGCCTACTCGCCTCTCTTTCATGGAACGTTCGCTGAAAGTTCTTGCGGCTTTAACTGCCAATGAACAGGCGAGAAGTACCGAACTCTGCCTTCCAATTGGTTACTCGCTTACTCGCCTCGCTCGAAGATAAAATATTTTCAACACGGGATCCGCCCACATCACATCGCTTGTACAGTACTCGCCTACTAGTCTCGCTGGAACACATTGACATTCTATTGACTTCATTCGCTGAGCGAGTAACTAGCAGCGACGTGTGTGTACGGCCCTTAGCCCTGCCAATGTCTCCCTGACCATTAGGCCACGGCTCCCCTGCTGCTGCTGCACTGTACTGCACTGCACTGTACTGTGTCTGCATGGTCCTCACCCGCGACTTCTTGCTGGGCGTGTAGGCTTTGGAGTTGCTGAAGATGAGGCGCACGTCTTTGCAGAGGTCCATGGGCGACTGGTAGCCGTCGGACAGCAGTGTGTTCAGCACGGTGTCAAAGTCCATCGGGGTCTCCACAATGTCCAGGTAGTCCTGGAGGATGCAGAGGGAGTGTCAAGGACCAGGGAAGGAGTGTCTCTGTGTGTGTGGAAGGAGTGTGTGTGTGTGTGTGTCCGTGTGCATGTGTGTGTGCATGTACAGTATATACTGGATACATTATGTGTGTGTGTGTGTGTGTGTGTGTGTGTGTGTGTGTGTGTGTGTGTGTGTGTGTGTGTGTGTGTGTGTGTGTGTGTGTGTGTGTGAGAGAGAGAGAGAGAGTCCTAACATATCAACTGTCTGTGTGTGTGTGTGTGTGTGTGTGTGTGTGTGTGTGTGTGTGTGTGTGTGTGTGTGTGTGTGTGCGCGGGCGCGCATACTGGGTACTCCTGCAGGTCTCCTGTGTGTGTGTGTGTGTGTGTGTGTGTGTGTGTGTGTGTGTGTGTGTGTGTGTGTGTGTGTGTGTGTGCAGCATACGTGTGTGTGTGTGTGTGTGTGTGTGTGTGTGTGTGTGTGTGTGTGTGTGTGTGTGTGTGTGTGTGTGTGTGTGTGTGTGTGTGTGTGTGTGTGTGTATGCGCGCGTGTGCGTGTACTGGGTACTCCTGCAGGTCTCCTGTGTGTGTGTGTGTGTGTGTGTGTGTGTGTGTGTGTGTGTGTGTGTGTGTGTGTGTGTGTGTGTGTGTGTGTGCAGCATACATGTGTGTGTGTGTGTGTGTGTGTATGCATGTATGCGTGTGTGTACCGGGTACTCCTGCAGGTCTCCTGTGTGTGTGTGTGTGTGTGTGTGTGTGTGTGTGTGTGTGTGTGTGTGTGTGTGTGTGTGTGTGTGTGTATGCGTGTGTGTGTGTGTACCGGGTACTCCTGCAGGTCCACTGGCTGCCTGAAGGGCTCTGAGTCCTCACACTGGGTGATGAGTTCCAGCAGCTCCCTGCAGCCCTCCTTCCAGGCCTCGGGGTCACGGCAGCCAGCCTTGTTACGCACGCTCCGCAGCATCGGCCGCGCAGCCTTCTGTGCCCGTGACATCATCAAAAACAGACCAGAAGACAAGGAAGTGAATATGGAGCCCAAAATGCTCTTTCCTGTTATTACAAGGTGTCACATGCACAGAATTTCAGAACAGATTTTGTCCCCCCCCCCGCCCCTGATCTCCCTGAGAAAATAAAACACACTTAATTGTGTGTAAAATAGATATTTGGGGAAAAGAAAATCTGTTCTGAAGTTCTGGGCATGTAATAATTTTGATCCGATTGTTGTATATGCACAGTCCATTACGCTCACTGAGAAAACCATTCAAGCGAACAGGTCTACGAATTTATAATAATGATGCCCTAAGGCACTGCCTATAGTATTAAAAGATATATGATCAAAAAAGTCGGAAACATGCAGACTAGTTTCACAAAAAGTCGTTCAATTAAAATGTTAATAAAAATGAAGCTCACGTCTTGTATTTGAGGGATGGGGGGCTGGAGGAGAGAGAGAGAGAGAGAGAAAGAGAGAGAGAGAAAGAGAGAAAGAGAGAGAGAGAGAGAGAGAAAGGAAGAGAGAGAGAGAGAGAGAAAGAGAGAGAGAGAAAGAGAGAAAGAGAGAGAGACCAACAGAGAGAGAAAGAGAAAGGAAGAGAGAGAGAGAGAGAGAGAGAGAGAGAGAGAGAGAGAGAGAGAGAGAGAGAGAGAGAGAGAGAGAGAGAGAGAGAGAGTGCACCTTCTTGATGTGTGCAGAGGTGCCGGGAGCCTCTGCATCCTCCTCCTCGTCTTCATCCTGAGTAGTCATGGAAACAGACAAGATGACAGCCAGCTGTCAAACAAATGCAAGCGCAGCACAACACCTGACTGCACTCTCTGTGTGTGTGTGTGTGTGTGTGTGTGTGTGTGTGTGTGTGTGTGTGTGTGTGTGTGTGTGTGTGTGTGTGCATGTGCCTGTATGTGGGTGTCTGTGTGGGCATATGTGATTAAATGTGTCAAAAATAGAAAGTGTTAATGCATATGAATAACTTGAACTTGAATATGAGAGATGCAAGTTTCTTTGTGTATGTGTGTGTGTGTGTGTGTGTGTGTGTGTGTGTGTGTGTGTGTGTGTGTGTGTGTGTGTGTGAGAGTGTGTGTGTGTGTGTGTGTGTGTGTGTGTGTGTGTGTGTGTGTGTGTGTGTGTGTGTGTGTGTGTGTGTGTGTGTGTGTGTATGTGTATGTGTGTGTGCATGACTGTGAGCGTGATCGTATCTAGTGAGCCTAGGTATTACACACCTGTGTGTGCGTGTGCGTGTTTGTGTTTGTGTGTGTACGCACTCAGTAGGCTAAGTGACAGAGTGTGTGTGTGTGTGTGTGTGTGTGTGTGTGTGTGTGTGTGTGTGTGTGTGTGTGTGTGTGTGTGTGTGTGTGTGTGTGTGTGTGTGTGTGTGTGTGTGTGTGTGTGTGTGTGTGTGTGTGTGTGTTACATACGCTGCTGGTGTCTGTGAAGGTCTCTTTCTTCATTTTCTGGTGCAGTGGTTTGATGTCTGTGCAACTTTGGTCCCTGTGAGGGGAACAAGGCAGAGTTATAGCTAGTTATACTGACCAACCAAATGACTTCAACACAACCAGTTAAGGTTACATGTCACCTTAAAGGGGCACTATGTAGGATTAAAAATGTAGTACATATTCACACTTGTATCAACTGATGGCATTCTGTGATGAAAAATATTCTTATAGCGAGCTTAGTTAAACAGCATTTTTTCATGATGGTGTAGGCATGCCACGGGCACTGCGCAAACTAAGTAATCCAATATTAAAGAATGCATAACATACAAATGCAACCACACAAATTGTGAAAAAAGTCAGGAAATCAAAGATCATCATTCAATGATGATTGCAAGTTGTAACTGAGCAACGTCAGAACGTTTTTAAGTTTTGGCAAAGGACGCGCTCAACTTCTTGGAAAAAAACGAAAGTCTTTGGGTGCGCGATAAAATGCATCAACTTAAGGAAGAAAAATCCGCACTCACAAACTGCGTCTCATTATTTATTTATATTACCACCATAACCAAAAGCAAGCGCGTTTCGGCTATCAAGTCTTCATCAGTGCGTGGTGAACGTTTTCAGCCATCAGAACATGTTGCCAAGTTGGCACTAATTGGTAATAAGATGCTGATGCTGAAACATCGTCCAGGTTACTGCCTGGCAACCGTGTGCATCATCATCATCACCACCTTGATCCCCCAGAGGGCCCTTTTTCCCCTCTCAGATGAGAAAATCCATTTCTGGAAACAGGATGACTAATTTCACCTGTGAACCTTTGTGTTCAATGAGACGTTGACTCATACCAGGTGTGTGTGTGTGTGTGTGTGTGTGTGTGTGTGTGTGTGTGTGTGTGTGTGTGTGTGTGTGTGTGTGTGTGTGCACGCGCATGTGTCTGTGCGTGCGTGCATGCATTTGTGTGTGTCTGTGTGTGTGTGTGTGTGTGTGTGTGTGTGTGTGTGTGTGTGTGTGTGTGTGTGTGTGTGTGTGTGCGTGTCTACACAAGTGAAAGTGCAGGAGTGTGTGTGCGTGAGTGCGCGCGCGTGTGTGTGAGTGCGCGCGCGTGTGAGAGAGTGGGTGTATGTGTATTTGTGATTCTAACAGGAAGTGAGCTGTGTGACATTTAGAATGTCTGTATCGTTCACAGTTCTGCTACTTGTTTACACATAAACTTTGGCCTCCTCTGACGGAACTCTGACCACAGTCATTTCCTGCCTACAGGTAGCGGAAGTAGCCAACAACCTGAACACAGAGGGAAAATGGAATCACCACTACTATGTCCTGTTAGTGGGTACGACTTATTCTAATGATACGAGAATTATATTACTCCGTAACTGTGATTTGTAAGCTTTCGTTTCTGAGGTAAAACTTGGTTTCATAAACGATCTGCCTTGTACCATTTTTGGTACAAAACTCCTTTGGACGTATAATGTTGTTAGCCTCGCGCGCCATCCTACGTACTTCCGCCAAGACACTTGGCTCCGCACTACGTCTGGTACCTGTCTTCTGTGGAGCGATGTTGAGCGGTTGGATTTGCGCCGGTGTTCTGACAAACGGTCCTACATTATTATTTTATCCTTCGGTAGGATGTTCTGTCAGACATGTCTGTTAAACGGTCCTACATCGCCATAGACAGACGTCAGACATGTTTGTTCAACAACTTATAAGTTAAGTCCTGATTTTTCCGAAAATGTCCTTCCTGCTTCCTTCAATCGCATCAGATCAAACAAAGTCCAGACCATGAATACGAAATGGAAATTGTAGCATTATGGCATCGTCAGGACCAGGCTATAATGTTGTACCGTATTGCTATAGCTTAATTTCTCTGTGTAAACCATTTGACTCCCCACACACCCTGGACAACCAGTATATTATATGAAATAATGCACAGTTAAAAAAAGGGTGTCAACATTCCTGAGTAAAAATTAAGAATTCCAGATAACGTAATTACAACAGTGCTGAAAGTCAAATCACTCCAGTCAAAGTCCAGAATTGACTCTGACAATGTAACACTGACCATTGAGTAAAATTGACACCCTTTTTGAGTGGGACCAAATAATTGAAATTGGAGTTCATTTAAACTCTTTAAGACTTATATTGACACCCCATGTTTTACTGTGTGTATGGCGTGATATACAATATAACAATACAATATACTTTGAGAAATGAGAGAGACGTACTTGATGAACTGCAACATGAGGTCAGAGACAAACTTGGCCGTCTTGACGATGAAGGCGCCAGGCTCGTTGAAGGTCCGCGCGTTATGCTCAATATACCGCACCTCCCACATCAGCGATGAGATGCGCCTGTCAGGACACAGAAAAACAAGCACACACACAGAATACATTACTCCCCTGTACAGATCAACAGATACTTAAAACTACTGACAGAAAGCAGGGCAACAAGTATGTGTGTGTGTGTGTGTGTGTGTGTGTGTGTGTGTGTGTGTGTGTGTGTGTGTGTGTGTGTGTGTGTGTGTGTGTGTGTGTACCTGTAGAAGCGGTTCTCCAGGTGACTGCGTATGGTGCAGAGGTGTGTGTTGTGTGTGTGTGTGTGTGTACCTGTATAAGCGGTTCTCCAGGCGGCTGCGTATGGTGCTGAGTTCAGTGTGTGTGTGTGTGTGTGTGTGTGTGTGTGTGTGTGTGTGTGTGTGTGTGTGTGTGTGTGTGTGTGTGTGTGTTAGAGCTGGGCGGTGTACGGTTAAAAAACCGTGATCTCGGTTTACAGGACACAAGGTTCTCTTTTTGATGAGAGACGGTTTTGTTGTTGTTGTTTATAGCCTACTATGTTATGTGCGTGAGCTTCATACTCCGTGTCACACTTCCAAAGATTCTTCTAATTCATAAGTCTCTGACACTTCATTTCAACTCTGCTAAGTCCACTGTTGTTGCTGTTCTACTAGGGAATGTCACCACAAGGTAAGATGTTGATTGAACTAATAAAATAATTGGTTACGCGCTAGAGGCTAGTGAGAGTGAAACATGATGAACACACATGGCATGGATGAATCATGACAAACATTTCAATTCATTTAGCCTACCTTTGATCTCACAAAGTTAAATAAAAGGCAATTCTATGTGGTGCAATGTTAACAGGCTACAACAGTTATCTGATTCTTAACTGTATTTAATTACCATCCCAACTGTGTGCGCAGTGCTGTTAAGACTGTTTATAAGCTAAAGTAGCTTAGCTTTCAAATGCAATGGGCAGACAAGATACATTGCTATATTTGTTTGAAATGATTTGGGGGCAAAATAGGAGCGAAACACATCGCAATATGACACAAACTACCGGACAAAATACCTTCTACGTTGGATTTGGACTTTAATTCAAAGACAATATGCACACAATGTCAAGTAAATCCGTTTGTTTTATCAGTGTCTGTCTTCAGTCTGTTTCGTTTCTGTCCCACTGTTGTTTACACGCTAGTCCAGCGGCAGCGCAATGCGCCGGATGTGTTGCCAGGTGTAGAACGACAAATAAGCCATTAGTGTTGCCAGGTGTAAAACGAAATAAGCTGTTTTGGGCTGTCTTGGAAAAAAAGCCCAAAACAGCTGCTTATAATCATTTAACCCTTCTTCCTTGAAAAATCTATGACACCCTGGTCAAGATTTTAGGTTATTTTATGAAATGCTGCATTTTCCCCTTTGTTGGATAGGGAAATATAAACTATAAATTATAGAAAATATTATTGAAATGAAAAAATGATTAAATATAAATGGAGATTAATTTAAATTCATGATTTTATCTCATTTTAACATTTAATTTGAGATTAAGATTTGGGGGGAAATCGTTGCATATCAAAAAACCGTGCAGAAAACCGTGATATCAATTTTCATCAAGAAAACCGTGATGCTATTTTTTTCCAAAACCGCCCAGTCCTAGTGTGTGTGTGTGTGTGTGTGTGTGTGTGTGTGTACCTGTAGAAGCGGTTCTCCAGGCGGCTGCGTATGGTGCTGAGGTGTGTGTGTGTGTGTGTGTGTGTGTGTGTGTGTGTGTGTGTGTGTGTGTGTACCTGTAGAAGCGGTTCTCCAGGCGGCTGCGTATGGTGCTGAGGTGTGTGTGTGTGTGTGTGTGTGTGTGTGTGTGTGTGTGTGTGTGTGTGCTAGTGTGTGTGTGTGTGTGTGTACCTGTATAAGCGGTTCTCCAGGCGGCTGCGTATGGTGCTGAGTTCAGTGTGTGTGTGTGTGTGTGTGTGTGTGTGTGTGTGTGTGTGTGTGTGTGTGTGTACCTGTAGAAGCGGTTCTCCAGGCGGCTGCGTATGGTGCTGAGGTGTGTGTGTGTGTGTGTGTGTGTGTGTGTGTGTGTGTGTGTGTGTGTGTGTGTGTGTGTGTGTGTGTGTGTGTGTGTGTGTGTGTGTGTGTGTACCTGTAGAAGCGGTTCTCCAGGCGGCTGCGTATGGTGCTGAGGTCGGTGACGTAGGCCACCACGGTGCAGTAGGAGGGGTAGGCCTGCAGGTCCACGGGCAGCGCAAACGGCGTCGCCACATCTAACACACACACGTACGCATGCACGCACACAGAGAGAGAGAGAGAGAGGGAGAGAGAGAGAGAGAGAGAGAGAGAGAGAGAGAGAGAGGGGGAGACAGAGAGAGGGAGAGAGAAAGAGAGAGAGAGAGAGAGAGAGAGAGAGAGAGAGAGAGAGAGAGAGAGAGAGAGAGAGAGAGAGAGAGAGAGAGAGAGAGAGAGAATAAAGCCAAAATTACAACCCAAAGGTAATTTTCTCATTGGCTATCATCATAGTAAAGTAAAGAGTAAAGCTCCCCAAAAGTTGTTCTGCCAAAGTTGACTGACAGCAGGGAATCTTTATTGTTTTCTCAACGGAGGCAGGGCGTCACCAAAGTTCGAGGACACAAGCAACAGGAGGTACCAGCAGAGAGGGTCTATGGGTAGTACGAGAGAGGAATCTCGCGACTTTTCCCGGGTGGTACTGTCCACTAAGTGGCGCCATCCAGACAGCGCAGAGGAGCGCCAAGGAGCACAGAGGCTGTTAGAATGAATGGGGTCCCATGGAGCTCAACCACAGATGCTGCCATTGCTTTGGGAGAGAATTGGTATCATCATTTCATTTTATTTTTCACAAAGGCAGGATAAATTATCCTTTCATTTTATGAGCCTGACTCATATTCTGAATTCTGTTGTCGTCGGTGACGTAATTACGAGGAAACAAGGAGGCAAGTATACGAGGGAGGACGGGAGTCCTACATATTGGAATCCAGACAGTCATGCTGGTGCGATAGGATGGTAGTGTGACACAGTCATGCTGGTGCGATAGGATAGCAGTAAGACACAGTCTTGCTGGGAGGAGCTGGATGCTGGCAGTGAGGATGGGGGGAGGACATGCTGTGTCTCATGTGTGATTCACTTTACTGGAAATGGGTCTTGTAGGTGGGGGCAACAGGTTGGGGGGGGGATTGATGTGATAGGTGCATGGGATGACAAGGGTTATGTGTGTGTGTGTGTGTGTGTGTGTGTGTGTGTGTGTGTGTGTGTGTGTGTGTGTGTGTGTGTGTGTGTGTGTGTGTGTGTGTGTGTGTGTGTGTGTGTGTGTGTGTGCCTGGGCGCATGTGCATGTGTGTGCACTGCACGCCTGTGCGTATATGTCTTTGTTTACCGAGTGTGCAGAGCTGGTCG
>NC_085874.1:32229043-32234043 GCF_034702125.1 Engraulis encrasicolus
CCTGGACATTATTATTTACCTTTATTTTATCATTATCTGTTTTCAATACTGTTCATATGTATTGATACCTTGAAGTGGTCACACTACCGTATAATGTCATAACTCAGTCCAGTCCTGTCAAGCGTAATAATTGCAATTGTAATGCAATTGCACTTGTAATGATTTGATGACATGTCATGTTAGTCGAATTGTGATATAAATACACTGTACTTGTATACAGGTCAATAATACTTTGTGTAGTATGCCATATTGCCAGGAAACAAAATACACAGGAAACAAAATACAGTATCTCTACATCTCATTGTGCACCACAGTGTAAATAACTGTAATCACATTATGTTAGTCATTGAACTTGATGTTTTGCATTGAAACTTTTTACAGGCAGTTGGTGGTGTAGACGCCTCCACTACCCAACCCGTACACTTCTCAACTCCTGAAAAGGACTGGCCCTCTTCATCATCAGGCCTGTCTTTTATCCTGACAAGTCCTGAGCCAACGCCAGACCAACCCAAAACATCAAGGAGGTCCTTATCTGGCAAATACCTAGCTTTGCCTGTGGTGAGGGATAGCCCGGCAGTAATCGTGAGTATTTACATTTTTCCTTACTTTCTTATTTTACTTACTTTATTGTCACTGTTTTCACTACTTACCTTTTCATTACTTATCTCTGGTATTTTCAAAAGGTACCATATAAAATGTCATGTCAAAAGTTATGTAACATTTTTATGACTAAATATTTATTGCATTCCATTGTTTTGATTTTTCAACAGCCAGATGAGACAGACACAGAGATGCATCTAATGGACGTTAGCATGTCTACCGCCCCAGAAGATGACCCAAAAGATTACAGCTATCACCTGAGTCAACAGTCAACACAATCAAGTTCAAGTGCAACATCCAGCTCAAGTGCATCAGACATTAGAAGTGGCTGGAATGAAAATAAATGGATTGTGAACGAGTCTTGCCTCATGGCACTGTTCAGTACATGCCAGGTCCCTACATGTGGTGTCCCCATCATTGAGAAGAAAAAGTCAACAAGAGGCAGCAAGATAAAGATTGAATGGACCTGTCTGAAGAACCATTCCGGCAGTTGGATGTCATGCCCTGAAGTGAGGGGAATACCAGAGAACAACCTCCTCATCTCTGCTGCAACACTTTTCTCTGGAACAACCTACACAGAAATTGCAGAGTGGGCCAGCATCCTACATTTACAGATTTTGAAGACATCGCAGTTCTACTGCATCCAAAGGGACAACCTCATTCCTGTTATACATTTCGCATACAAGGACCAGCAAGACTACCTCATCAAGCGACTCGTGAGGGAAAAGGAACTGGGAAAGTCCATCGAGTTGTGTGGCGATGCCAGGTGTGACTCGCCAGGTAAGCCCCCCCCACCCCCCCCGCCCCCCCAAAAACATGTTGACTGTGACATGTTTAGAAATCTCCACGTGGAGCTGCAAAATTATGCTAATTTTGCAAACTTTATGCTACAGACCTTATTTACTGTTAGTCAGGCATGGCAGCATAGGGCATGAGAAAAGGGTCACATTCCAATTGAATACACCAAGCCACTTTTCATTGCTCATCAAGTGCCTTGTCTCAATTTGTAGACTCCACAGCAATCTAATGACGTCCAACAGAAATATAACGACTTCTAACTTTTAGTTTGCTCACACAGACAGTTTTCTTTGTGACTGTAAAGTGGACTCATATGTTGTTACTCTGTCACATTCTACAGGCTACAGCAGCAAGTACTCCACCTATTCGCTTCAGCTGTTATCCACCCAAGAGATTGTTCATTTTGAACTACTGCAGGTAAACCTACTGTGCTTTTTGCAAAAACCCAGGCGAAATTGTGGGTACTATAGTTGTGATATCAACATAAACTATGATGTGGAACAGTTCTGCTATAGAGTAAAGCATAGTGATATTGTTGTTATGATCAAATGGCATTGTGTCACACACACACATACATTATGTATAAGCCGCAGCGGCTATTTGTTATTTTTTTCCAATAGGTTACAGAAGCTGGCAGTTCAGTTGCTATGGAGTCTCAAGGTTTTCGGAGGGGGTTGAACCATCTGATCTACAATGTAGGACTCCCAATAGATCTCATTGCAACAGACAGGGCTCCATCCGTCCGTAAGATCATGCGGGAAGAGTACCAGAATATCCGCCATGAATTTGATACATGGCATGTGGCAAAAGGTAATGCACATATCATAATATGTACATGACTGGTGTTACACAATAGCTTGATATAGCTTACCCTCCATGTTATACTCTTACCCTAATTTACACTTTTTTTCACAACAATTCTACCCAGGTTTGCAGAAAAAACTACTGGCCCTCGCCAACAAGAAGGGAAATCAGGACCTGGGGGGCTGGCTTCAGGCTATCCTGAACCACTTTTGGTTCTGCTGCTCATCTTCTGATGGCAACGCTGAGGTAATAACTTTAGCACAATAACCCAGAACGGCCCACATTTCTACAGAAAATAACAAAAGGCTTTGATGCAAATACTCATGACTCCAAATCTATTCTGTAGGAACTGAAGCGACGATGGACCTCACTACTCTACCACATTCGTGGGGTTCATACGTGGGAGCAAGATGGGAGAAGATGGGCCTGTCCTCACCCGCCTCTAAGCTCCGATGAACAGAAAATGAAACGGTGGCTCCGTGAGGACTCAGATGCCTTCAAGGGTTTGCAAACTATTGTTGAGGAAAAAAGACTCCTGAAAGACCTGAACCACATGACTCATTTCAAACACACTGGTATGTAATATGAATGTGGATCCCTTTTGGGATCTGTAGACAATTACTTTAATTTCTACTGAAATGTTGTAGCCTTCACATTTCCAATTGTAATGAAACCCTTTGTGTATAGGTTCTTTGGAGGTGTACCACAGTATGATGCTGAAATACATGCCCAAACGACTCCATTTTGACTACAACACCATGGTGGCTCGTACACAACTTGCTATTTTGGACAACAACTACAACGTTGGCCGCGAGCAGGCTACAACTTCAGAAGGTACTGAGCATTCCCAAGTAAACACCCACAGACAATTTTCTTGTTTTGGTAAATGTCTTGCTAAAAAAAAAAAAGATTCCTTTTACAGGCACACCAAGGTTCAGCGTGGTGTTCCCAAAACGAACAAAGGACTGGGTTGCCAAAAAAATTTACCAGCCCACAAGCCAGAATTTCACCCATCACCTTGTTGAGCGTGTCCTGCAGAGAAGGGAAGACCCAACGCCAAAAGAAATGCCAAGGGTCCAGCAGCCTAAAACCATAGCAACCAAGGAGAAACCCCCAAAAGAGGATGTCATCAGGAAGCATCAGTCCAGATTCCCTCACAACCCAGAGACTTTGTAATCAAGTGGACTGATCAATTCTGTACATATGTGCAGTACTGTACTTTTTTTCATATTATTCCTTATAGTGTAAGTTTGACATGTTTTACTTATGGTCACTGAAATGTCAATGCCATGCACACAGCATTTGTTTAGAAATAAAACAATGTTCTTTTTCAAAAATTGTATTTGTTTTATTACAATATAATAGGCTATGTAAAACAAAGTATATACAACAATGGAATGGAAATGAAAAGTGATGTAAAGTTCTGAAAGATTTGGGTGCTACTAAGGGCAGTGTTATTTCACACCCAGTACAACAGAATAAGTCCTCAATCTCTTTCGGTGTAAATCCTACGTACTCCCCAGTGGGGGATGGGAAGGCATTCCGGACAGCGTTGACGACGCAGCTTGGTAACACAGCACGATTTCCACGTCCAAGTCGGTGACCTTTTAATGCCCACTCTAGAATTACACGATAGGCGACGAGACGATATTGTCTGAGAATAGAAAACACAAGGACAACGTCAGTGAAATATGACAATAAAAAACATTATCAGAATACAGTTCATGATCATGACACTGTGCACACACCCCTTCGGTGGTGCAGCTGTCAGGAAAACATGATCATGGCCAACTATTCGGAAAACACCACACACATTGAACATGCTGATCTTTTTTTTTATTATTATTGTTTACTTCTTGGGGCGATCAAGGCTCACTCCAAGGAGCGCGTCCGCTCATACAATAAGGAGCACATATTGTGTTCAAAAATAAAGTGGTGTCACTGATGTTGTATGAATTGCACACTGCTCTGTTCCCGTTTCTTCTATAATTATCGGACGTTCTTCACGCCAAGAAGTACGACAAAATAATAATTAGTGTGTGGTGTTTCCTTATTTTTCAGACATGGTTATGTCATGGGATGGCTAGACTTACGAAGTTACGATTGCCATTAGTTTTTACATAGCTTACCTTTCAGACAATTGGCCGTTTGGTCCCTCGGGGACAGGGCGTTTCTTCCAGTTTATTTTCGGAACCCAAAAGAAAGTCTCCAAAACTGGTTTATTTAGAAGCTGGCGCACCTCCTTCTCGGTAATGCACGATGGCGATTCACCCCTCTCCTCATCCTCCTCACCCGTCTCATCGACCGAGACATTCAGGCTAGCCATGCCTGAAGTGACCAGAAGATCCCATTCTTTGCAGCATCTACTCTCCAGTTCGGTGGGCATCGGCTTGCACTTTCCACAAGTGCACCACCAACTTCCCGATACCCTGGGAACTTCTATTCCTTCTGTGACTTCTTCAGGTTCCCCAGTGTCCCTTGCTTGCATTTCCAGATCCATTTGGCGTAGCTCCTCTACTGTATATTCCGGTTCGAATCTGTATCCTCGCCCATCAAACTCGAAATCGAAAATGTCCTCTTCCCAACGTTCGTACTCCATTCTTGTTGCTTTTGTATTGTTGTTATTTGTTATGAACTTGTTACAGTACGTTGCTCACCTACTTTTGGCCAACTGAGCGACAGGACTACAACTAGGTAATTATCCTCGTGTATTTCCTGTGCTGAGAGAGGGCTGAGGAACCACAACAAAGAAAGTGCCGGTTCCGGTGCCCAGTGTTGCCAGATTGGGCTGTTTCCCG
>NC_085874.1:32256543-32259043 GCF_034702125.1 Engraulis encrasicolus
ACTCCTCTCCTCTCCTCTCCGCATCTCTCGCTCATTTCGCTCCCCACTCCTCTCTGGTAATTTTCTCTTCCTCTCTTTCCTGCATCCTCTCCTCTCTCTATTCTCTCCTCTCTCCATCTCACTGCATTCTCTCCATCCTCTCCTCTCTCACACACTTTCTTCCCTCCATGCTTTCCTCACCTCTTCTCATCAACTGACACAGTTCACTCCTTCATTCTTCTCCTCTCTGCTTCTCTCCTCTCTCCATCTCACTCTCCTCTCTCTATCCTCTCCTCTCCCCTTCTCACTCACTGACTTCACTGCATCATTCTTCCAGCATCTTTTCATCCATCTCCTCTCCCATCCCTTTCTCTTCTGTCAGCATGCATTCGGTCGCTCTGTTCCTCTTGCTTTAACATTCTCTCTCTTTCTTTCCTGTTCTTTCTCTCCATCTCTCTTTCTGTTCTCTTTTTCTGCCAGTTTTGTCTCCCCCTTTCGGTTTCGCTTCTCTGAAACACCCAGGGGTCTGCATAAATGCATTCAAATACTCACACACACAAACACACAAGCACACGCACGCACACACGCACAGGGAAGTAAGGGGAGTTCAGTGCAGAGTTTACCAAATATCTGAAGCCTTCAGTTACTGCATTTCTTTCTCTCAATCCCCACCCACTGGAACAGACCAACATCTGTGTGTTTGCGTGCCTGCCTGCGTATGCGTGTGTTTATGAGAGTCCAATTTATTGAATGTGACAGCATCAGCTCATAATAGCACCCCGCAGGTTCCATTCATCCAATTATGAAGTGGTGCATCACACAGCCTCTCTCTCTCTCTCTCTCTCTCTATCATACACACACACACACACACACACACACACACACACACACACACACACACACACACACACACACACACACACACACACACACACACACACACACACACACACACACACACACACACACAAAACAAACAAACGTGTCTCTTACCTGTCTCCAGTATGGGAAAACTGTATGCTGTCCACTTTATCCTAAAAAAGACAGAGCATCACATATGTTTTAGGGAAAACAACGAAGATGTTAGAAAGCAAACAAACACACGCACCCCCTACACACACACAGACACACACACACTTAACAAGCGCAAGCACGCACACACCACGAGCACACACACACACTTAACAAGCGCAAGCACGCACACACCACGAGCACACACACACCACGAGCACACACACACACACACACACACACACACACACACACACACACACACACACACACACACACACACACACTCACCGTGTGGGACTCTAGCTCCGCAATCTTCTCAGGCTGTCCAGAGCCAAAGTAGTAGACTCTGATGATGTGATCTGTGCTGCCAGTGGCCAAAAACATCCCGCCTGGAAACAAACAGCCAATCAGATCAATTAATCAACCAATCAATCAATCAGTCAATTAGTTAATTCAGGAGTGTCAAACTCAAATTGAGTGAGGGACAAAATCAAAATCTGGAGCAAAGTCGTTGTCAAAGGCTGAACCCAATATTTCTTTTAAAACATGGACTAAAATTGTGCGTGTATTTTGGCAAAATCTATGAAATCACAAAGATTTTGTGCCACAATGGTGCGTGTCCATTTCACAGAAATCTGTGAGATTATGTTTGGGCTGCAGATACAGTGCAGTAAGTTGCTGTACAGAAACCCAGTAGAGGACTGTTTTGAGTCTTCCTAATAGGATCTGGATCACACAACTCCATCGACCTTAGGGCTGGGCGGTTCTGGAAAAAATAAGTATCACGGCTTTCTTGATGAATATTAATATCAAGGTTCTCTGCACGATTTTATTTTCATATGTGGCGATTTTCCCCCACATCTCAACGTTTCTAAACAAAAGGCTGAAACTAAATTTTAAAAATTAGATAAAATCCTGAATTTGAATTAATCTCCATTTCTATTTTAATCACTTTTTTTGGGAAAAAAAAACTTTTAAAAAACCTCTCATCAAAAAGCGTACCTTGTGTAGGTGAAAACCATTATCACAGGTTTTTAACGGTATACTGCCCAGCCCTAATAGAGCTCATAATCTATTTCCTGAATTAGCTATTTTTTTCCCTCAGTGTAATCCATAAAGTGGTAATCAAATCTTAAATGTTTAGAAAAACGGTAAAACTTGACAATGTGTGAAGTTTCTAAGTCTCTAATATCCTCTTTTGGGGAATAGCCGTATAATAAACGGGATAATGTTCAGTGAGTCTGTCCGCCTTGTGAAATAAGCCCCTTTCGAAGCCACCCTCCTAAACAGTATTATAGTATTCACTGGATACTGACCTTCTTAATAAAATTCATACTTTTCCGTGTCACTGAAAAGTGCTGAAGACTTAGCTGTGAAATGGGGCTTAAAAAAACACTGTGTGCACACCTCCGTGGTTTAAATAACAAAGCATTTAATTCACACCCCTTTACACAAATATTCCAGCCGCATTAGCACAAGTTTAACAGTGACGCATGTCTATATTGAA
>NC_085874.1:32264043-32266543 GCF_034702125.1 Engraulis encrasicolus
TGTGTGTGTGTGTGTGTGTGTATACCTATGCATGCCATGGTAGTCCTGTCTAGTTGGTATCCCGCAATGTGTGTGTGTGCGTGTGTATCCCTCAGTGTGTGTGTGTGTGTGTGCGTGCGTGTGTGCGTGTGTACGTGCGTGCGTGCGTCTTTACCTGTAGCGAGGTGATGGAGGCCCCGTGGCCCTCTAGGACGGCGAGCGGTGCGCAGGTCTGCAGGCACCAGACGCGGATGGTCTTGTCGCAGGAGCCGGTGGCCAGCAGCGTGTTCTCGTAGCTGACCGCCATGTCCGAGATCTCGGCCGCGTGGCCGCGCAGCGTGGCCAGCAGACGCCCGTCGTCCGTCGCCCAGATCTTCACCAGGCAGTCGTCCGAGCCCTAATACACACACACACACACACACACACACACACACACACACACACACACACACACAAACATCTATTAAATTGTATTTTTCATTTGGGAACACTAATCTGCCAGATCTTCAGCAGCCAGTCATCCGATGATCCGAGCCCTACACACATACATGCACCCACACGCACGCGCGCGAGCACACACGCGCACGCACACACACACACACACACACACACACACACACACACACACACACACACACACACACACACACACACACACACACACACACACACACACACACACACACTCATTAACTTATTTGGGATGAGCAATAATTTTACACCTCAATACATTGCAATCAGGGCTTTTTTTTTTTTGCACGCACACACGTACACACACACACACACACACACAAACTCCATACACACACAGACACACAGACACACAGACACACACACACACACAGACACACACACACACACCGAGCCTCATTGTCGGGTCCTGCATCATAAAACACTAGTGATAAACCAGTCAAAAAGTGCCATGTGCCATTCTGAGTTTGTAGTCACCAACAGTCCTTCCCTCAAGTGATATGTCACCCTTAACATTTATGACAAATAGCTGCCTGCGGTGATTTTAACAACTTCGCATCACCGAAACATTTATGCTAGTACGTAGCTAGCTGTCTGCAATGCATCGTAACGGATGATATTAACAACCAAATCACTTCCACGTTCATAGGAAATACCTGTCACCGTAACAACTGATGATGTTTACAACCTCCCGTTAGCGTAGCGTGTATGGTAGATAAATAACTGCTTTAATAGTGTGTGTCATGGGCTGCATACTGAAATAACGGCGAGACGGGCTGTACTGATCTGGCAACCACAGCCACGGCAGGACACTGTGGCTATGTCTCAAATGACACACTTTAGTCAGTGCACTGACAGTCAGTGCACAGTGCACACTATGCACTGAGGTCTTTAGTGCATAGTGTCGTGGAAAAAATTGCACTATGCACTGTGCCCTCGCTGGAAGTGACGGCTGAGCATGGCATTAGCTCGCCAAAATGCATGTAACGATAACATGTGACATGTGACATGTGACATGTAACGATAATGCTGTGTCAAACACAGACACCCACACCGACGACACAACACTTTGACACATAACCATAGAGGTAGAAAATAACACTAGAGGTGACCCCGCCCCCCTTTTTACGGCAATCTGTAGCGGCCATTATCTGTAGGTAGATCGGAGAAGTGGAAATTAACGGAGAAAGAGGCTCACCTCTGTCAAAAATGGCTTAATCATGTGGAAATGTCCATCAACACACTATACAAGGACAATAGTTGAAGTGTGTTGCTAACTATGTTCATAAAATATATAATTTGATTTTTAAATGTATTTTATCGACTCATATGATTTAAGTAGATATTTAGCCCGATATTTCAAATCTGGTCTTTGATTAATGTGTTACTTCATATTCACACAGTTTTAGTCATTTTTTTGACAGGGGTGGGCGTGTTCTCCATTGACTTGCATTGACTGAAGGTGCCTACACTACCTACGGAAGTTGGGAAGCTCCATGTGCCATTTCCCAGTGCTGTCGGAAATTGCCGTGTCAGCTCTAGTGTTATTTTCTACCTCTATGCACATAACTGTGCTGCTCTGGAAGCAGCACAAATGCCCACACCCATGACAGCACACTGTCATGCCCACACCCACCACACTAGGGCTGCACAATTAATCGAAAAATAATCAAAATCGTGATAAAATACTGAAATCGAACTCATGATTTTAATCGTGATTTAACCGTGGCAATAGTGACCTACTTTTGAGAGCGTCCTTGAAGCCAGAACATACTGACAGGCTGGTGTTTCTGGCCAGAAATCTGTCCACTTAAGTTTTATGTTATTGCCTTTACATAATTATTACAATTCATTTTATTTTGCTCATCCCGTATGTAATTCATTCTTGGTTATATTTCGTCTTGTTATAATTTTCAAAAACATCTGCAAAAATCAATAATCGTGATTAATAATCGTGATTATAATTTTGACCAAAATAATCGTGATAATGATTTTTTCCATAATCGTGCAGCCCTACACCACACAACACTTTGATACTGCGGCGCACACC
>NC_085874.1:32276543-32284043 GCF_034702125.1 Engraulis encrasicolus
TTTTACGGTTCTTACAGTATGCTCCTATGAATACACATTCAATGAACAAATATAGTGTACCCATGATGCACACATATGCACACACGCGCATGCGCACAATCACACACACACACACGCGCACGCACGCACACACGCACGCACGCACACACACACACACACACACACAATAAGACCAGTCATTTTGTGGAAATTATCTAAACCGCTTTTTTCTGTTATAATGTCTTACTATCCTCTTCCCAAACACACACACACACACACACACACACACACACAGATTTGGTGTGTGTTGACAGAAAGTGAGAGAGATGTGTCCATTGTGTTGGCGATGCCCCGAGCTACAAGACGATCCAGCTGATTCTGATCAATCAAAAAAGATTTCAAATACCAACAGCAAAACTCGGAACGCTTACATCTCTACTCTGCAGAGAGATTAATACAAGACAACCTCGCCTCTCTCTCTCTCTCTCTCTCTCTCTCTCCCTCCTTTTTTAATATTCCCCAGCTGTCTTTTTTCACATTTCATTCCTGTTCTCGCTCTGTTTCTCTTTCGCTTCTCTCTCTGGCTCTCTACATTTCTTCCTTTGTATTTTACTATTCGGCTCCCTATGTGCAAAACGATTCTTTTCTTCTTCTGCCAATCGCCTCTTCAATCTTTCGCTTCTCCTCTCTCTGTATTTAAGTAATTCAGTAATAGCTCAAGACATACACACAAACACTTGCGCGCGCGCACACACACACACACACACACACACACACACACACACACACACACACACACACACACACACACACACACACACACTGCAGCTAAGCAAACAAATTGGCTATTAAAAGAATAAACTACAGTGACACACACAGACCAAGAAGATAGTTAAATATGAAAACAGGAAATATAACTATCTATTTCAAAAGAAAAAAATATTCTAATTTTGTTTTAAAAAAATTGCTAACTAATCCTGAGTCTACGTAGGATTCCATTGTGTGTACATACGCTTACACACACACAAACACCATACAAACTACCAATTCTATACATTTTCACACAAGCCCAATGCCATCTGAAATAACAGCTCAAACTGCCAATCATCGCCACACTGATACACACTATACAGTACATTCATGAGTGCACACACAAATGTGGTTGCACACTTGAACTCTTGAATGTACGGACATGCTAAAAAAAATGTGAACACGAACCCATACATTGCCACGCTATGTTTATGGGTTTTTGTTTTTGTGAAGCATATTAACCTCTGTGTATGAAATGCTCTATACAAATTAACCTTGCCTTCCCTTGCCACACACACACACACACACAAACACACACACACGCACACACACAAACACTGTAAGACAATGCGTATGCTATGCACACACACGCACACACACATCCACATATTCTAAGACAATGCTTACGCACACACACACACACACACACACACACACACACACACACACACACACACACACACACACACACACACACACACACACACACACACACACACACACACACACACACACACACACACAGGAGCGGTTAATCCTACCGTGAAGATGCGTCGTCCGGTGCGGTCGAAGGCGACGCAGTACACGGAGGACAGGTGTCCCAGGATCCTCTTGTGCATCTTCATGTGCTGGTACACGGCCGTGGGCACCAGCTGACCCAGACGGTACGCGCCGTTCAAACGCCGGCTGTAAGACGTCGCCACTGCACACACATACACAAGCACACACACACAGGGACATGCGTGGACATGCACACACACACACACACACACGCACACGCACACACACACACACACGCAGACATGCGTGCACATGCACACACAGGTACACACAAGCATGCATAAAACACACACACACACACACACACACACACACACACATAAGGCAGAGAGAGAGAGAGAGAGAGAGAGAGAGAGAAACCTTTTATATATAGAACAGAGAAACAGCAAAGGCATGTAAAAACACAAATACATATCACATAAACAAAAAGCCACAAACAAACAACGCAAAGGACACGGAAAAATGAAAACAAAAGACAGTCAGAATAGGAGAGGGGAAGATTCAGAGAGAGAGAGAGAGAGAGAGAGAGAGAGAGAGAGAGAGAGGAGGGTGTGGGTAATGTAACGGATCAATTTCAGAGGACAGCTCTGTTACCAAAAATGAAACCTCTGCACAAAGACAGATGAAGACACTTACTAATACATCACTGATCCCCTTAGTAACACACACACACACACACACACACACACACACACACACACACACACACACACACACACACGCAGGCACGCACGCACGCACGCACGCACGCACACACATACAAACACACGCAAACACACACACATATACACACACACACACACACACACACACACACACACACACACACACACACACACACACACACACACACACACACACACACACACACACACACACACACACACACACACACACACACACACACACACACACACAGCACACATTACCTTCTCCCTCATACTCAAACACAGAAACTCTGCAACTCTGCAACTGCATCTCTCGTCCTCTCCCTGACTCTCTCTCTCACACACACCCACACGCCAACAATACACCATGAAACTAGGGCTGGGCAATATGACGATATATATCGTTATCGGGATATAAAAGTGTATATCGTGACCTTTCTCCTATATTGTTTGTATCGTGATAGTAATTTTATCAATTGTATACAATTGAATATCATTTAATTACATTTCATGTTGTCACAATACACACTATAAGTTAATGTAACTGTAAAAATAAGAATAAAAAGATCCATTTTAAAGAAAGGTTGTTTTGCGACATGAAAAAATAAAGAGCAAACAAAGAGAATAACTGAAAACGTATGTAATTGTGCTATATCGTGATATATATCGTTATCGTGATATAAAGTAATCCATATCGTGATGTAGGTTTTTTTCCATATCACCCAGCCCTACATGAAACCATCACACCTCTTATCTTTGTGCGCCCTGAAGCAAGAATACACATAACTGGGGTGCATTTCTCGAAATCGTAGTTGTTAGCCAGTTAGCAACTTTGGTAGTCGTCAATGGTAAATTGCATTCCAAACAACAAAGTAGCTAGCGCAGTTAGCAACTAGGGTTTCGAGAAATGCACCCCTGGACAGTTTAGGGCCCTGCTCTCATATCTCTTACAGCATCACATTCAATCTCATCTCTGGGCCTCACATCAGCACCCAGAAAGAAGGAGAAAAAAAATAATATCCATCTATAAAAATCAATACCTATAAAATCTTTATGCTCACTCACACTAGTATTATAGAGAGGTCTCCAAACTCTCCTACACCTGCCAAATGATTGTCTTTGTGTGCCACAAAATGTGGTGGAATTACAACTGTGCTGTCATGATGTGTCAGAAAAGCAATTTACGGTTGCATATATGCAGTGTTTAAATTGGCTTTTGGGAGGTGGGGGAGCCCTTCACTCGCGGTCAAAATAGCTTAAAAAAAAAAAAAAATTTAACATTGCCCCATCAGGCAAATACATGTATTCTATGAAGTTATTGCCCATAATTAATATCATACATAAATCAATGTATTACTCAGTTATGAGAAAAACAGCAAGGTACCCTCATTCCCTCTTCACTGTATTGGGTTGCTAAAAAATAGGAACAGTTAGACCAGTATCACACCTGATGCATTTATGTAGCCTACTTTTTAATATTCTCTCCTGTCAGTTGGCAACAGTATGCTATTGGACTGTCAGTACAGGGGCAAAAAAGTTTTAATTCTGACCACCATCACTGCACCATCAAGCTACAAAGGTATAGACCTAAGACTATTAAGAACTCATATTATTTGATGTGAATAACAATTTGTTTTAAAAGATCATATGATTGATTTAAATTCTCCTATAATGTCATGGGTTTAGCATGCATTTATTAGCACGTTTTATGCCTAATAAGTAACAAAGTTAAAAGAATAAAAATGCATGCTTAGGCTATGCTGTTCTATTACAGTGCGTGAAAGTGTGCACTGTCACTTTAAATCAGGCGGAGTCTGCAGAGAATCTTCTCACACGTCTTTTCTTTGCAGATTGCCCCTTTGGCTGACTGATGGGACGTTCTTATTTCAGTAGTATAGTTAGTTCAGCTATCTCGCTCCGTGCATATGTTTTAATTACACTTCAGTCGCATTAAGTAAATGCTTTTTTGCAAAGCAATAACTTTGGCAAAAGGCGGCAATAGATTGGAACTTGCTGCAGCAATTCTAGCGCGAGAGAGACGGTGCACTGCTCTACACGCAACGCTAGGATGGACACGCAGGAATCCCTGTCATTTGCTTACTGTCTAAAAACTTTTAATACGTTCCTGGCATGTTTAAGCCCACATAAAAGTAACCTGCAACCAAATGGCTACACATTCTGACAGAACAATGGACGGAAATCCCAAACTTGATGTTGATTTTCTGTTAACTGCTGTTAAAGTAGGCAGACACCACGCTATTCTGCATGACTGTTTGGTTAACTTTGCCTGAAAGCTAGCCGATATCAAATGAAATGACAGCTTACCTCCGTTTTGTAAAAGGCATTGTATCTAGCCTACTAACTTTGCACATTGAACATGAAAGCATGGATGACAGGCTTGAAGTAGTGACAAACTCGAAGCGGAGTAGTTCTAGCTGTGAAAGAGCAAGCGCTCCAGACTGCTCCACTGTTGCAAAGTTGCAACGTTGCTACAAACTGAAATTGTGGTGTCTCGCAGCGCATGTGCAGAATGCAGATGCATAATAACTGAAATAATGCGGGAGTCCCTTAATCTTATTTTCTGTTGCTATCATTGGAAAACGTTCATAAAAAAACACATTTCAAGAAGAGGTGAACATGTATTATGAACTGTGAATACACTGAGGGTGGGGCAGCAGGAGCGCAGCTCCGTTTGGCTGTCCCTCCAAGGTGAGGAGGCGGAGCTGCGCTCCGGAGTGCTCCGCCCCAATTTAAACCCTGCATATATGACAAAAAAAGTGTGCTGAAATGTATCGACTTTATTTCTGTGGTTTAAAAGATACATTGCTGCATCTGTGCGTCTGATGACCAAATGTATGGTCTTTGACATGAAGATTGTTAGTGGATTTGTTCTCTGGATGAATACTGAAAAAATGCTACAAAAGTCCCTTTGGGATGTTAGCTTGCATCCCTCCACAATTCGCCTAGAGGTAAGAGATGTCGACTCCTTCAAGAAGCAGCTGAAGACTCACCATTTCACCCTTGCCTACCTTAGCTGCCCAGGCATCATGGCCACCTTAAAAGGACACTGTGTGAGATTTTTAGTTGTGTATATCCAGACTTCATGCAGCCCATTCACTAATGTTACCTTTTTCATAAATACTTACCACAGCATCAAATTCTAAGTATTCATTATGACAGGAAAAATTGCTCTTTTCTTACATGAAAAGGGGGATCTTCTCCATGGTCCGCCATTTTGAATTTCCAAAAATAGCCATTTTTAGCTGCAAAAATGACTGCACTTGGACCATACTAGAAATATTTCTTTATTACATAGTAAACATCCATGTAAAGATCAAATTTGGCAATAGGTGACACAGTTTCAATAAGCAGCATAGTTGCAGTACCTTTTTTGACCATTTCCTGCACAGTGTCCCTTTAATTCTGTTTATAACTAGCCGTGGCAGGAGGGCTCCCCTAATTGGCCGCTGGTCCCTGCCTGAGGTTTCTTCCTGACTATATGGGTTTTTTATATTGAGTTTTTTCCCCCAAAAAAATCATAACTCAAGTGAAACTCAAGTTTTTCCTCACCCCTGTTGCTACCAGGGGCCACATCTGAGTGCCCTATTTCCCTGTGAATATAAATCACTTGTTTTGGGCCTAAACTCTTGTGGACTTTATGCCTTTTTAATTTCTACTTATCTCTTCCTTCATTTCCTTCATTTTTCTTTACTTGTATCTATTATTGATTATCTATTTACTTATCTTTTCTATTCTGTCTTGTTTCCTATACAGTTGTTATTATTATTATGTTACAACTAGATTTCATTTTGCGAGCTTCTCAGGCCTGTAGATATCACTCAGCGTGTTAATAGACAACAGAGGCATGAAAGCATTGACACCGGCACATCAATAGACAATCAATCACCCAAGGGTACATGGCCATATCTAGTGTATCTCCTGTGTAGGGAGCCGGCGCTTTTAACCCTGACACTCGGGTTGTGTATAAAATAATCTATTTGTTAAGATTGTACCATGGCCTCAATGTGCAAATATTCATTCATGACTTTCATTATTCAATGTGAAATCCTCTTTATTAAAGTTGGAACAAGATGTTATCATTGTTGACGCTTAACCAGCACTTTGAATGTGCACTTTATTATTAAGAACTAGATTCTGTGAAAAAAATGGCACCTACAACCTTCTTTCATTCTTCTGAATGTAGGACCCATTATATCCTTTCAAAATACCAACTGACACCCTTACCCTATTATTTAACACAGTGTTTCTCAACAGGGGTGCCGGGGCACCCTGGGGTGCCGCAGCCCTCCCTCAGGGGTGCCGCGGAGACGTGGCTGATAAATAAATTATGTATTATAATACATATTTGTCTACATTGATAAGATAATGCCAGTCAGTGGAATCTTTCATCTGCCATTTATGCACAATAAAGTAAATATAGGTCGCCCCAGTCAGCTGCAACTTCGAACGTAGGTCGCGTGACCAAATGTGTTACTTTTCTAAGCTTGTGTGGTATCGGATGCGATGCCATGTTACCGCCTGTTGGTTTGGGGTGCCTTCCAATTTTTCATGAATTGAAAGGGTGCCTCGCCTAAAAAAAGGTTGAGAAACACTGATTTAACAAACACACACACACACACACACACACACACACACACACACACACACACACACACACACACACACACACACACACACACACACACACACACACACACACACACCGCTACTTTTGGAAGCCCTCTTTCTAGGTCACTGCTGAGGCTGTACTCAGTATCAAGTCTATCTACAGCCCTTGAGCTTCTGATTGATGTGCAGAGAGAAGGCTAATAACCCTGACTGCTTAAACACCACACAACAGGTCAACAACAACAACAAGTCAACAACAAGTCGACGACAACAACAACAACAACAAATCGCTACATGAATAAAACCACCATAAAATGTGTCTGAATTAGGCTACACTGTACACCCTAATAGGGTTTGGACAATAAAGGCAAATATCCAGTCTTGGCACAGAAGACGTTCCCGCAGTGGAATAATGAAGACCACTTTGAATTTTAAATTAATTTAATTTTAAAAATCACAGTGCAACAGGAGCATCCTTAAATAATTGGGTGTTGTTACGCTGAGAAAGTTAACACTGATTTCACTGTCTACAAATTACAGTATTTGCCTGTTAGCATGGATTTGAATATCAGACCAGACACTGTGTATTCATTTTACAATATACTCTAATTGTAATAAATACATTTGTTATTAA
>NC_085874.1:32289043-32349043 GCF_034702125.1 Engraulis encrasicolus
TGCTTTGAGCATAATGCATGTACTACACAACTATAAGCAGACACATGCTCACACAAATAGTAGGCATTCATGTCACGTAATAGAATAATGACAGAGTAATGACGCGCTATCCACCTCATATGACACGGTATGTAGAAACACCATCGTGGCAACCGTCAGGAGGATAGAGTTACAGCCCTTGTATGCACGCATACACACGCCCACACACACACACACACACACACACACACACACACACACACACACACACACAGAGACTTTTCTATTTTCTTTCACTACTCACTATTTATCTATTCTATGCACACTCCAATGTACACACGCATTCATCAGCATGTGTGTGCACGGCAAGGCATACCCATGAATACTTGTCTATTTTTCTATTACGAGCTCAGGATTGCAATCCCCCTGCAACTAGGCCAGTTATGGGAATAGGTGGTGTTGGACATCTAGCAGCACCAAACCGTCAAGTCGAAACAGTGATGATGTGTATGGCCTCTTTAAGTGCACACACACACACACACACACACACACACACACACACACACACACACACACACACACACACACACACACGCTTCTGCCTGCATGTGCTGCTTATTTTACACACACTAGCGCTCTCTCACTCTCTCGCTCTCTCTTTCTCCCTTTCTGAGCTCTTGAGTTGTGATATGCAAATCATACTATTTTTACTGTTTAGATTCCACACTTCTTGTTTTTGTTTGCACCAAGTCTAGTGTTGAAATGTTCACAATAATAGCCCATGGATGACAATATTGACATACAGTCAATCCATAAATAAACAAAGCAAGCCGAATAATGTAGGAAATAAGGCAAAGGCAAATAAAATAAGGCAAAGGCAAAGGCAAATTTTAAGTAATTATAGCACCGTTAGTCTTTAAAGATACTGCCTTAAAACCACTTCCCTTGCAAAAATGTGCTCGGAGCAGACCCTCCACTTGTAACAGCCTCGAGCATCTCTGACCCAAAGATGCTGCGCTACAGCCTTGGCGCTGGAAGATGTCGCCTGGCAAACCATGGCTCACATGTGCGCTTCCCACGCTGGCGAGTCGTGCCCACCATAACCAACCAATACAAGTCCACACAGCGTTTACTCGGGACTAGTCCATTCAAGAAACGGCTGCTGAAGCCAATGCGTAAAGGCACGCGTGACACGAGGTGTTCATAAAACACGTGGATAAATGCGAATGTGCCGTCAAGAGTAATGTATACTCTGTAGGAAAACAATGAAACTCGTTGTGCTGCCGACAGACGCCTAGACCTGTCCAGTCGCCTCAATTAATTTGTCTTGAGCCTCCTACGCCTTGCTGATAATGAATGTAGGTTTAATTGGTTTTCGCGTCACCTTATTGGAGGAGACGTTCAGCGGGCTAGGCGATACCCGCGGTGTCCAGCGCGCACACTGTTTTTGCGAACACAAACAGTTCCACACAAACACACGTGCATAAAAACATAGCGACACACGCACGCACACACATAACCAGCGACGTGAAACGTGGCTTAATTTAGATTGCGTCAAGCAGGCATTGTTGAGTATTTCCATTGCTCCTGTGGGCAGACCGATGTCTGAATTCATCCCTATAC
The DNA here is from genome assembly GCF_034702125.1 of Engraulis encrasicolus. Taxonomy (NCBI): domain Eukaryota; kingdom Metazoa; phylum Chordata; class Actinopteri; order Clupeiformes; family Engraulidae; genus Engraulis; species Engraulis encrasicolus. Next base: position 32,290,646 of record NC_085874.1, read on the forward strand.
AAAGCATTTGAAGACAGAAAGGTAAGCAGTTACCCAAATAAAGAGGTAAACTCGTGCAAAATGTAACATACGCAAAACAAAACAATAAAACTGACATATTGGTCTACTAGGCCTACATAAATGGGTACTCTCAAAGAATACACATGGGCCTATATCATAAATACGTCAAACATATTTTATTAAAAAATTCTTAAAATAACACTAATCATTTACATTTTTGAAATTATAACATATAGCCCAGTATTAATATGGTATCATAAAAGCGACGCAAAATGTCTAATTTTATAGCGCCTATAATGCAATGCATTAGTAACTGACATGTAGTAACATTTCAAACACATGTAATTATTTTTGTTTGTAATTATTAAAATTAGTGATAGGTGTGACATGCTCGTTTGGTCAGCCTGCCACCCTTCATATAAAGGCTAATAACTACCCACGGTGTTTATTTAATAATTTATTAAATAGAGATGGCACCTACTCGATTCTAATTAAGTTATTCTAATCACGTTTTAAGCTTCGGCAATAATTATGTACAATACATACACGCAGCCACACGAGAACAGACACACACTAGCCTACTACATAACGCTGTGTTGCCTACGGTAAAGTGACGGGGAAAGAGGCGAGGCAAGCCCCAACCAAGGCGACGGAAAACAGGCTAGAATAATCGAGGCGACGCGGCTGGTCTAGCCACTAAGAAACAGGAGAAAATCTATCCACAATAGTCATCTCTTCTGACAAAATCTACAAGGAGCGCATAGCACAGCAAAGAGCAGACTGCGTTTAGACTGGTAATGTGAGATAACAGGCAAACAGCCTTGGATTACGCAACTGATATTTTGAGGGGGTGTGATCTGAGGGGGCTGGTCCGTCTGGCTTTACAAAGTTTTAAAATATAAACACTGCTACAACACACTCCTCAAAAACTGTAGCTTGACAACGACATTGAAAATCGTAATCATTGGAACAATGTTCATAAACGGTTCCGCTTGGATTGGGCATCGATGTTATAATTGCAGAGTTATTGCATTAATTAATGCCCAAATTAATACGCTAAAATAATACAAATTAATGTTTTACCTCCTAGTACTCACAAACGTCCCCTCATAAGGTCCACAAGCCACCACGAACAGCTGCTTGTCAAACTAAAAATCCACCAGTTCAATACGCACGAGCACATAGGCTCTCAGACCATGCCTGTGCTTCTTTAAAGTCCTCTGCACTCAACTGTGCGTTGTAAATAAACCTGGGAGAAATATTTTAGGTCTTATATTGACTCAAAAAGTCTGTATGCATTTTACTGTGTGACTACACATCATACAGACAAGGGCGCCTCCATCCCGCCCTAACCAAGAGCAGTGGCGCACTAGTCCCTCCCCCGGCTCCTATCTGCTTCTGCACCACAACATTCATGACGTATCTTTATTTCTACAACATTTTCCAAACTATTTCATCCTTATGAACATAGTTGGTACCAAACTCACAGTCCCAGGTCAACACCTACTACACCATTTGGCCCTGACAACATTCTCCTAGTCTCACGAGGTCAGTTTTACTTGATACAAGTTGTAGGGTTTTTTTTTTCCTCCTGATTTAAAATTGCGGGAAATTCAATTTTTATTTTGCTCTGTAAAAACTTTTTCTTGGTTACAGGGTCCCCTTACCAATTTTTCGTAACTCCCAGGGTGTTCTATGCCCGTCCAGTCTGTTCTTTTGGGCAAGAGCTGTGGGGGAATCAAATGGTTCCTTCGTTTAGTCACCCTCCTTAAGTGTACACATGGTCATTTTTAAAAATTAAATGAAAAATCAGTGTAATATAAACATCTCAAAGTACAGTGCAGTGAGATGCAACGCGAGTAGGCTTCTAGTGCTTACCTCCTTCTCCTGTACCTCCCTTATCAGGGTCTGGAAAGCGAATAAAACACAAGATTACACGTCATCCCTTCCCAAGAATATGAGCAATATTTCTAAAATATCACACTACCCACCTCGGCTGCATTTTGACATGGTCCAGCTTCCAAAAATCGGGCTATTAGGAAGTAGAGCTCTGCGTGTGGGGGGAAGAATACATGAGCTACATTAGCTTTGGAGAACGTCGTGGGAACGCAGAAATATTTTTGATAAAATCATTCGACGACACATCGCCAGCTGACTTTACTTACCAGATTTCAAACGCGTGGTGTGTTTACTGTCAGAAGCCATATCTGTGTTGTTTAGGGGTGAAGGATATGCTGTATGGTCGTGCTGGGAAGCGGGTATCGCTGTCTGCCCTATAGCTGTCAGTGTTTGTTCACCAGGAAGCGTAGCTCCTCCATTCACTCCGCTCTCAGGCAAGGGAGAGCAAGCAGGTCCGGTTGCGTTGCTGCCTTCCGCGCTCCGTCAAATAGTGCCCATAAAAACACAACGCATTGCGCGAAAATGGATTGTTTCCGTTCGTTACTATTCAGAAAGAGAGGTTTTCTTATTGCTGCAATGACTATCGATATGCTAAGGCGATCGTCGAACATGTTAGAGTGTTCGCTGTACCTTACACACCCCCTCCCTCCAAAAAGCACAAGCACTCAGCGTAGGAATATGAGCGCTGTCCTGTGCGCACACACAGGACGACGAGGAAGGCTGAAATGGCAACACGGGGGGAAGGAACGCATGTTACCAAGAAATGGTGGCTGCGTTGCAACAAAATAACCAATGTTGTGGTTACTTAGTATGTCGGCCACCGGAATGCACTTTTATAAGTATGATGCGGCATGGAACAGAAATTATGCCCCACATATTTCCCGTAAAGCCGACGCTTTCTTGGACACTAATCCCCTCGCCCGTGTTAAAAGGCGATTCAGCAGTCTTGGCATCGAAGACTCATAAGACTGACCTCTTATACATCCACACTTATGTGATAAGTTCAAAATTGACATAAGATGGTAACAAATTCGTGATATTTCTGGCGAAAACAATATGTCCAAAATGCACCACCCACTCGCGTCTTTTTTGGGTTCGGAAATCCTCCATTACTCTTCAAAACGTAAGCGGCTGTAAAATGGGGGAAGGGTGGTTAAAACAGCGGAATGCAATGAATTAAACCTTGCTAGTTACAGGAATCCACGCTAAATATAAAGAGCAATAGCACTGGACAATGTACTCGTGTAGTGAGATCGGTTGTGCCAAATATCAAGAGGAAAAATACATTTGAACTGCCTCGTGGAGTTGTGCGTAATGTATTGTAAATATCAGTGCCAGCATTAAATCCATCACGGTAAAAGATTAGGCCATGGGGATGCATTGTTTTTCTTGTGTTATGCATAAACTGTTTTGGGTGTGTTTGTTTTCCTTTTGTGATGAAGATGGATTGGCCACTAATGGACAAAAATATTTGTATGAAGTTTTAGGTCGACAAGTCTTTAATCTGGTTGTTTTACTTGTAGTTTAGCCTGGTTTCTCTTAATGAATGAATCACTTATCTTACACAGCATAATACAACTAGGCACGGATGATAAGGTTTTTCTTCAATTTATTTATTTGTTTGTTTGTTTTTTTTCATGAACTGAGGTGGTTTTAAAAGTGCACCAAAGTCTTACCTTAGTAGAGAGAGAGAGACAGCTATGGAAAAGTAGCCTGATAAACCAGCCTAAATGGATTGGATGTCTAATGGAAAGGTAAAAAATTGTAATCAGTAAGTAGACGTTGCCTTAAGAAAAGGCCTAGATGCCCCTTTTGGAGTCCGCATATCATGACCTAGTCAAGTCGATTACTAATGATGATACTGTATGATACCTTTTTTTTTAAGAATTTATCTTGAACCAAACAAACCAGCACAACTTGTGCATAGCCACTCATAAAGCATTTCAAATGCCTGTGTGTGTTCAGAAAAGCTACAACAGTTTCCATTGAAGAATAGGTGTACTTTTGTTCACCCCTTAGTGGCTTCTAAGGACAATTTTTACATTTATAAATATTGTTATTACCATTATTATTATTGAACTTGTATGCCTTTACTTGAGACAGCTGAGAGAGGGTAGGATCAGGAAGTTACTGCGGGCCCAACCTGAGTCCCTGACGTAAAACTTTGGTGACTTAGCCATTGGAGGCAAGGTCAAGAGACCCCTGATTTACTTTCGTATCCTCTTACTGCAGATGGGGTCGCTGACGGGCCTATTCACTATTTGCTGAAAATACACAACATCATAACAACATTGCTATGCTATGACAGTACCGAGAGCCTTAAGTAATAGATTAGCACATAGCCATTACAATTTTGCAGACAGTAAGGTTATAACATAGGCTCTGCGCTAAGGGGTTAGAGCATCCACATCATCATTCTTACAGAAGGTCCTCAGTGAAGTGTCAAAGCTATGAAGAGAGCATGTGACTCTTAAAACCTTTAAGAGGGTGGGTTTTTGAACATTCTATAAAAAGAATGTGTTCTATAACAATGCAAGATTCTAAAATTCCAAATTGTAATGAATGGCGCCCAGAATTCTATAGAACTTTCACTGCCCGAACATTCCCGTCACACCGGTGTGACGGTACACTCTTAAAGGTTAACGATTTGTCTTTGGCGGAGTGGCAATTGAGAGTGGACGCATGTAAGCTACTTTGATCCACCAAATGCATATCAGAGGGCTGGTGTCAGGACATGAGAGAAGGCAGAGGCTTGTGTGAAACACTTTTTTTGGACAGTGACATAGACAGGAGGCAAGTGAGGAGAGAGAGACAGAAAAGGGTCAACAAAGGACCTGGACTGAAATTCGCCGGTGTAACAGTGCAGTGCCCTTCCACTCTAACCACGGCAGGGCCTAAACACTTTTTTTTTTTAATTATGGCATATTTCTGATACGGAAATGTGTTTCACTTTTCTTTCAGACAGTAAGCTTTGATTTCGACTGGTCTTCCACTCCTGTAGTCTGGACAAAATTATTGACTTGAATGCAAGTTTGCAAGAATGCAAATTTCCACTGATGGATGATGTATGGGGTTTGATTCACAGAGCACATGGTCATTGGTAACCCAACATCATATTCTTCCTTTCTGTCCTAGTGTGGTGTGATACCTAAGAGACACCCTCACCCTCAGGATGGGGCTAATAATAATGGGGCTAATAATAATAATAATAATAACACTATAATACATGAATAACAACAGAATATTTTACAAGAAGAACATTTGTCACTGAAAGCAAATCATAACAAAGAAGTAAAAAACAGAAATAATAAAAGAGCTTTACCAAGCTCTACAATGTAAAAGAAATGGGGGTGTCAGTATTTCAGAGTAAACTAATAGTGTGAATCCAGATAGAGTATTTATAATGCTGGGAAATAACAGTGGCGTCAAAAGTCAGTGTAAAATTCTGCAGGTGGCCAGTGTAATATCATCCCTACATCCCTACACTATACTAGAGTAGAATTAAATCTGAAAATGTTACACAGACCAACGTGTACAATTTATCTTAGTGATCTGACTGAAAAAGAGCACATTTCAACCCTTTAAGAGTTATATTAACACCTGTATTTTAGTTTGGGGTTTGAGCTGTCGTCAGGCTTGTTGTAATGGATGCTCTGCTGCCTTTTCTTGCCGTACCCAAAGAGCCACAGAGACACTGAGTGGTTCCTCATCATCCATTAAAGGGTCAATCAATAACACATTCATTAATGTTAGACAGACTTCAGCCGTGCCTGCCCTCACCTGATAGGCTGCAAGGAGAAGGGAAAGCTCTGACAACTAAAGGAGTGACGTCCTCTTCAGTGTCAGGATGAGTGTTAGCATGCGGAGGCCACACACTTGGAAAAAAAAGTTTTTTGTGTTTTATTCTATCTGCCATGGAATAGAATACACAAACATGGATTTCAAGTGTGCAGACTCAATATTTCAAGGAGAGGCCGCACTTTGCATAAACATTGTTTTGTTGCACAAACGCGTTTCAGTGTGTGCCTTCCTCAGTGTGCATACTCCTCACTCTAAAACTTGAAACAGTCTTTGTCCCACGGACCCACACCTTAACCTCAGGGTTCACGATAGTGAAAGTCTTGGAGGTATTTCTGCTTTGGTACCTATCACTAATTAGCTCCTCTGTCCGCGTGCGTGATGATGATGACAGGCTATAAGTTACAGTAGGTTATGGCCTATAACACACATGAGAGAAACTTCCTCCCTCAAGTCAGTGTTTCCACCCCCACGTAATAACCCAATAGTATTTTCTAATGTGAGTTTGAAAAGAACTAAGCTTAACTATATACCTCTGCCATTATTTATACTACCAGTTTCATTTGCCTGTGTCTCTGTCTGTGTTTGTTTGCCTGACTGTCTACTGAAGACCTTTTCTTGCTGTTAGTGCCAATACAATGTCACCAGCACCACTCTACATTGTTAGTCTAATGCTGCCAGTGTAAACTCAAGTCTGTTTTACCTATTACGGTACAACATGTCTGTCTGTGTACCTCCAATGCGGAGGTATCTCCTGTGTACCTCAGGCTTTTATTGTATAGCTGTTTAAGTATACTTGTATAGAAGTTGGTTGTATAGTAGTCTTATATAAATTATTTATTCAATTGTACTGTGACAGTGCACTTCCAAGGAGCTTCTATTCACCTCACTTAGCTGTGGTATGGTAATGAAGGATTTCTATTTCTATTTTCAATTCTACCTCCACCAGAAATGTCTCACTGAGTCAGGAGATTGCCTGTGTTTGTTAGTCTATACTAGAACACCTTGGCCAGGTGATCTCTTTCTCAGAGGGTACTCTAAGGTAGACAAAAACACACACAGGACTGACCATAGGACACCCGTGTCAATTTGACAGAACATATTCTAGAGTAGTTGCAACCTACGTACATCATAGCTATGACTGATCAAGTACAATGTGTGTGTTGAGGAGTGCAGTTGCGGATATTCTCCTACAGGGGTCACTGTGAGCCCTTCGGTGGCCGTAATACGAGGGGCCACAACCAGGTCAAAGGTCAACAGGCCAAGTAGAACTGTTTTTTTATTGGGCCATTCAAGCCCTTTCTGCCAATGGGTCAAAAGGGAGAAGAAAGAGGTCAGGATGCGTCTAGAAAGTCTTTAGTCTCTTTAACCAGAAACTGCAGAGAGAAGTGGAGTAAATGACTAATCCAAATGACAGACTGATTGATCTACCATCATTTTTTTCATCCTGCAGAAGTACGCAAATAAAAACACCCATTTCATGTATTTTATTTGACATTACCAGGGCTCTAAGTTATCTTTTTTCCATCACCAGCCAAAATGACTAGTACTGTAGATGTTAATCTTACTTGCCAAACACAACTCTCACTAATGGGTGAAAGTGGCTAGTGAGTTGGTCTTTTCTATCAGCCAAACTGAAATTTCACCAGCATTTGGCCAGTTGGCTGGTGTTAATTCAGAGTCCTGGGCATTACTCACTAATATGTTTTGTCAGTGTACCTATCAGAGTGTGACACAGAACAAGTTCTATAGTACGATTATGTTCTACTGTATTCTGTAAAATATGTGTATTGGAGAGTGAAGTATTTCTCCGTTATGAAAAAAAGAGTGTCTCACTGGATCAGAGGTGGACACCTTCTCTTTGAAAAAACCTACAGGACAACTGCAAGTAGGTCACTATCACTTAACATTCATTTAACCCATTTAAAATTGTTCATCGTCAATTAACTGTCATTTAAACTATAGGGCCTATTTTTTAAAAATAAGTTTTACCATGTGTCCAGACGCTATTCTAAGTACTGGAAAAGACCAATAATCAGTTAACTACAGCATCAAGTAGCTTTCTGTAACATAAGTAGACATGAATCATAAACGACATGGTCAACTGTAGGGTGCAATCCTTAGCCAGGAGGACCACATGCACTGTCCAGAGGAATTCACATTGATACGCTGGTGGTATGGTAATATGTTTAAGTTTCAGCAGAGTTTGAAGCAATATTTTGTTTTATTTTGTCAGTTTTTCAGCTCTATAGGATGGAAGTGTAAACTTTCCCTTATTGACAGCCTGTCACTCTGAACTGGTGCTGACATGGGGTGAAAAGTGGAGCAGTAATTCTTTCATATGCTTAGGATTCTAAAGATTCAAGCTTTTTGTTATATTAGTTCCATGAATAGCAAAACTTGAAAAAGTCTAGACTACAGCACAGATTTAATGTGTGATCACACCCCACACAAATGACACAACATCTGGAGAAGGTAATAGCATGAGCCTGGTCCTGACCATCCCATAATACTACCATTTCTTTGGCGGAAGTACGTAGGGTGGCGTGCAAGGCTTAACTGCACAGTCTTCTCACATTTAGTGAAAATACTTGGTTTTACCAGAGATTCTTTAAGTATAGAGATATGCCAACATAATAGGTTGCTATGGGCACCTAACATGACCAGGTTCCTGTCTGCCTAAAGGGGCGTGTCATAATGCTCCTAGCATTGAATAGACAGTCCTTAGGTCTGCTTAGGTCTGCCTAAAGGGGGATTCCCCCCCCCCTCCCCCTTGCAATAATAGAACCCGGAAACAATGGGCCAATGGAACCTCTCTCTCTACTCTCTCTGGTTTTACTGCATGACTAACTTTGTGGAAATGTTTGGCTATGCATAGCCAATGCAACTTTGTGTATTATACAACCCTTTGAACTGTGTGTGAAATGGATACAATGGATATCTTTGTTAGGCGTTTCTCAACGATCCATATACAATCTTCAAGACATGAAGCTGTTGGCCCCTACGGCCAAATGACACGTTGATTGACAGCAGGGCCAGCCTATGATGGGAGCCGTATGTATTTCCTGCTGCCTCCTCCCCCAACTCCACCATAACCAGGCCGTGGCATTGCTGACCTTTCACTTCCTGACATCAGCAATTGTATTTAAAGTGTGGCTGTGTTGTGTGTGTGTGTGTGTGTGTGTAGCTAGCTTGTTTGTGAGAGTATCTCTGTGTGTGTGTGTGTGTGTGTGTGTGTGTGTGTGTGTGTGTGTGTGTGTGTGTGTGTGTGTGTGTGTGTGTGTGTGTGTGTGTGTGTGTGTGTGTGTTCAATAGTCACGTGTGGGTGTGTATAGAGGCAATTTTCCCATGAATGCCCTTTGAAAGTACACACACGCTCACACACTGGGCTTCTCCAATGTTCTTAGGAGTCTTACTGGCGGAAAGAAATAACAGAGTGAGAGAGCGAGAGAGAGAGAGGGGGAGAGAGAGAGAGAGAGAGAGAGAGAGAGAGAGAGAGAGAGGAGAAAGTTCAAAATGAAAGAGGGGATTTTAATGGTACAAAGTTGAGACATAAGGTAATCCATTAGATGTTTCAAACTACATGACCAAAGCAGAACGAGGAAGTGTGTGAAAACAAAACCAAAGCAAAGCAAACGTTTGACACAAATAACTTCATAAAGACATACCATTGGTTTTATTTTATTTGTTTTATTTTAAAATATTTCCACATGGAGAATTCAAAATAAAACAGGAAGGTGGGGCTAACCAAAAAAAAAAAAAAAAAAAAAAACACACACACATCTGAAGTAATTGTCTGCTAACCACATAACCATCCTGCACAAACCACCACTCCTTTATTGCTATGGCGATAATGCCAGAGGTCAAGGGTCACACATCGCTACAGTATCAAAATAAGAGACACAGACACCCCCCCCCCAACACACCCACACACACCCTCTACACAGACACAGGAGAGCACGAAAAACTCAACAAAAAACCCAAAAAGCAGGTCTTTCTGATACTACTTCACCTCTACACATTATCTCTCTTCTTCACAGGTATTCTCCCTTTGAAAAAAAACAAGTAGGAAAAAAAAGAAAAGAAAAAAAAAGTCACAGCTAACCTAATCACTAACTGACCTCCAATCCCAGGCCATTTCCTTTGCTGGTTGGCTGACTTCGTGGGAAGCGTAGTCACTGATATGGTGTCATGGTGTATTATATAATATAACAGCAAAAGGCAACGGCAATGTTTGTTTGCTCAGGTAATCGATCAAACCAAGATGTTTTTTTCTTGTTTGTTAGTTATGTGGGTTTTTTTTGTCCTTGTCGATCTCATGTCCTGCATGGCAAGTTTTTAAGGTGACAAACCATAAGGAGGAGGGTGACCTATTACGACAAGTCTAAAAAAAATAAAATAAAAAAAAAAACAGCGGTTTACAAAATACGCGCAATAAAAAATATTATTTTTTTCCTTCCCCAAGAAAACCCACAGAAAAGTCCAGAGTCTTCACTCATTCTTTCTCCTCCTCTGCCTCTGCCTCTGCCTCCTCCTCTGCTTCTGCCTCTGGCTCAGCGGCTTCAGTATCCTGCACAGAAAAAGGAGGGAAAAAAGCAAGAACGTGATTGGCTGAGCTCAACTATGCACAGCGTCTGATTGGTTAATGGGGTGGTGAAACCCATGTGATTGGGTAGTGGCCACACTGGACGCATTCGTGACAGCACATATCTGCGCAGCGCGTATGCAACTAACTAGAATACATCATAATTTTGCATTGCGCATGCGCGTTGTGCAGACTGCGCAGTAATGTGTAGTTACGAAGGCGGCCAATACCTCTGTTCTCCCCTGCATTGTCCTGAGCAATTGTATCAGAGGGGTATTCCACAAAGCTGGTTCAGTAGTAAACCAGGGGTGTGTTTCTCGACAACGTCGTTGCTAGCTAATTATGGCGTCATTATGTGGACAAAAGGTCCACGAGCGCCACTTACTGCCCACGCGAGGTATTTTATTCTGCGCGCGCGTGTAGACACTCTCGCGCGCGCGATTTTGCTCTGCGCGCGCGCGCAAACGCTGCCACGCGCGCGCAAACACCGTCTCACGCGCGAGAGGTGACATGAATTTCCTCACGCGCGCGAGCAGAAATATGAATATTTAAATAATCTCCTCCCACTGATTAGCATAACCAACGAGGCGGAAGTTTGTTTAGTCTGAAATAATCAGACACAGATCTCAAGAGCAATTGTTGATATCGTTGCTACGGTAACTGCAGCTGGCGTTTACTGACGAGTGGAATGACTGAAGGTTGCATATACCTCTATTGCTTACCCATTTTTATGAAAACATTGTTTTTAATTGTTTATTTCATGGGCGAACTTGTTGAGATTCGCAGACAGCAGATGAGGAATAAAGAGTAGACATTTCATCAAATATGCTATGGTTCGTGTCCTGTCAAGCTTCATTTTGCTCACGACGAGTGCGTTTTAAGAGCTTAAAGTTAGCAGGCTAGGCATTTGGCATGATGACAAAGTTGTTTTGCAAAGAAGACCAAAATGCACGTTTACAGAGACCTTAAGTTAACATGTTGTAAGTGCAATGAATCACTGAAATCCAGCTCCGTGTGCTGCATGACTGAGAGACATAAGCTTACCGGTACAAACCTGTTTCCTACGATGGTCCAGTCAGATATTTGTAATGTAGGCTATAAGGATTCAAGTGTGTTTGATACTTTTGCTGGTAAGCATTGCAATAAAAGAGGGAGCCGGATAGTCAATTCAAGCGGTCAGATCAGAGAACCTTTATTGAAATCGGTTGGAACAATCATTCATTTTGCCACTGTCGTGTTCTCCATAGCTGGTGACGACAGTAGGCAAGACGGCCGCAGTTGACTTGAGACCGGAGACCGAAATATGGATTTAATGTAGGCTATGTATTCAGCGATCCACAACGGGTATACACAAGGAGGTCTACATAAGTCATTGGATATACACAACTAGAGCTCTAGGTGAATTTAGCCTACATTGCATCAAAGAGCTCACTCTGTGCTTTGGAATGAAATGATGAAGTGGATAGAAAATGAACCGTGCATTGAGTATCCAGTAGATGGCGTCGACACACTGTAAATAAACAATGACACTACAATACTGACACAAGCACAATGAATGATTAGGCTAGAAAGATCACTTTCTCAAAGTACTGCAATTACTCCCAGGAAGTTGACTGGTTCGTGGAAAATGGTAGAGCAAGTACCGGCCTCTTCGAATATAGAGTTGAATAATTGAATCTTTAAGAAGTGACATAAATGGTACAGATCAATACACTGTATTTACCTGCTCTCTGTGTCACTTGGCTAGTACATTTAATGCAATGTGATACCAGTGCAATGCAATACATTTAATAAAAAAGGTGCAGACATTTTCAAAAATAAATAAATAAATCTGCCTTCAGTTGCTGATCGGCGGCCCTTGTACGGAGGTTGTCACACACAGCCAACGAAACCACATGGGCAACATGGAAGAGGTCAGTGTGCAGCCCAGCTTGTCTGACCCAAGCCATTTAAGTGGTTAAAGAATTTAGTGAATCCATCTACACATGCCATATCTGCAGGGGCCTAATCTGTCTACCTTTTTTACATGTTGCAGCAATTGCCAAAGCTTTTGGACCTTTGCCTGGATTTCATCACACAGCAGCAATAGGTCTCTAGGACTCTGGTTAGGTAGCCTGTATACACTTTATTTCTGGAAGGTGATGTGGGTGTCATGTTACTTCAGCAAGCAGCACAACGCATACAGTTCATAACATTTCATCCAGGCAAGTTTTTCTCATTTTCATTTAGGGAGCTGCCAATCCCAATAGTGGTAACACAAGTGCAGAGATTTCATGTAGACTATTGAACTCAACTAAAGGGGTCACTAGTAACATAATAATAACAGCAATAGCAACACCACACGCACAAAGTAAATTGAATAATTGTTGTGATTCCAAATGACCTATTCTTGATGAAGGCACAATCTCTACATTTCTTTGCTGTACAGGAAAAATCAGGCATACTGCATATCGGCAGTTGGTGAGATGGCGTGGGAGTTCGTAGGCTATGTTTGGGTTCCACTGCAATCCTGTGCCGTCACAAAGATCTGGCAGATCTTTAAATCCACACATCGTACAGGTTTCCAGGATGAGATTTATTTGTGGCAAATAAAAGACAGTACACCTGAATCAGATGTATTTGTCATAATGCATTTCTTAACCTCAGCAATGGTTTTTAAACAAACCCACAAATGTATATGTATACACTGTATAGTATAAAAGAAGGACTGAAGTGTTACAATATCATACATCACACACACACACGCACGCACACACCACACACACATCGTCGGATCATCTCCTCTTTTGGGGGTTACACATAGCCGCTGCTCAACGGTGGGGGTGATGGCTGCCTCTAACGTGGAGAAGTGTCAAAGTCTTGCTGTAGTGTAGGTCCGCTTTACTTGTCCTTGCCCGCTCTCTCTCACTGTTGCACAGTAGTGTAGTGCTGCCTATTGAAACATGTGGTAGAAATTATGGGAAGTGATGATTTTGTTTATTCTGTTAATACATTCTGAGGTTACTGAGAGGTATGAAATTACCTGCTTAGGATGCCATGGTATGTGAACGGCTTCATTTTTGGCGCAAAATGGTTGATGACGTTGTGGATTATGAGCTGATGTCTGGTGACCTGATGCCATTTTGTTGATGTCCTTCACCTAGCCAGTGTCATTGAGGTCATCAAAGTTTCCGGCCGCCTTGTCTGTAATGACAAGATATAACAGTATTAAGAACATGACATATCACTGTCGCTCAGTAGTATTCTACATCTTGTCCAGACAGTGTACAATAATTCTAATTGTAAAGTGTAGAGTGTAAGGGTTAACAAACTGGCCACACCCTTGGATGCCAGGCATGTTCTAATCACCACTCAGACTGTGTTTGTAGAGAATCTGAAGAAGACTGTTGAGGTACGTTATCCTGCCATGAAAAAATAAAACGCAACAAAAACGATTCTAAGTGTGCAGACTCCTCACTCTGAAAACTACAGTTGACCTTCGTACTGCACCTGTGTGCACCAATCCTCTCCTTCAAGTAAAAGTATTCAAACTACACGGTGACTGTGGTACACTTTTAGGTACATGTGGTAGAAAATTTAATTCAGACTTGCGCTTTGCATACGATGTGGTTGTGTTTGGGTACCCGTACACCTGGTAGGAACCCATGTCTGGGTACAGACAAGGGTTTGACATTAATGTTTTGCTCTCCGGCCACAGTTGGGTTTTCCCAAGTCACTAGCCACTCTGGTTTTCTGCTTGCCACATTTTTGCTCACAGTTCTTTTCATTATCATGCTAAACCAAGAGGGTTAGAGATATGAACACATAATTTCTACATGTACAGTGGCTCCCAAAAGTCTACACACCCCTCTTCAAATGTCAGGTTTTTGTGATGTAAAAATAAATAAAATAAATAAATTCACAGCTTTTCCCTCCTTCAATCGAAACTATTAATCAATGCAATGCAATGCAAAAATGTACACGCCCTTAAATTAATACTTAGTTGCAGCACCTTTGGCCTTCATTACAGCACAGTCTTTTGTGGGTAAGAGTCTCAGCATGGCACACATTAATATGGCAATATTCGTTCACCCCTCTTTGCAAAGCCCTCCAAATCAGAAAGATTGCGAGTGCAATCTCCCACAGTCAGTCCTCCTCAGATCACCCAACACCCAACAAGGTTCCCTTCACTTAACCCCTTAAGATGCGGCTTTATATATTCATTGTTACCAGTATGGTAATGACCAAGTCGTGGTGCATTACTACAGGGCCTGTGTTGTGTCATAGTATTGTAGTGCTATGGTAGTTACATTTCAATGACTATTACAGCGTGCCACTGGAGGTACGGCGCGCATTAAGGGGCTACAGTATGGTGTTGTTGGGGTGATGTTTTGTGCCAAATATACCCTTTCGAATTATGACCAAAAAGTTAAATCTCGGTGGAGTACATTTTGCAAAAAATACTTCTGTAATCTCCCAAATGCATGTGGGAAGATGTATTATGGTCAGGTGAAACCGAGGTTTAACATTTTGGACATAATTACAAAAGGTAACAACACCTCATTGCCAAGGTAACACCAAGCATAAAGTGAAGCATGAAGGTGACAGCATCATGCTATGTGATTATCGTTCTTCAGTTGTAACTGGGGCTTAAGTCATGGAGGTTGGAATTTAGAACAGTTCCACAGGGGCCATTGTAGTGGCATAAAGGGGGAGGGGATGGGCCAGTGAAGTTAAAGTCCATATGCCTCTGTGAATAGATGTGATTTCAACGTAGCCAGTGTGGGGGCCTGGCGTATGTTGGGAGGTAGACTGTTCCAGAGCGTGGGGGCAGCAACACAAAAAAGCTCTGTCACCAACAGTTACGGAGTCTGGCTCGGGGATGATGAGATTGTCCTTTTCAGAAGACCGCAGAGACCTGGACTGGGAGTGGGAGAGTTCAGTCCTGTATGACACGGAACATCTGTTGGGCAATCTGAGGAGGACTGTGCAGATGAGATGCATTCGCAATCTGTCAGATTTGGAGTACTTTTTGCAAAGTGACAAATATTGTCACTTCTATGTTTGCCATGCTGATAGACTCTTACCCAAAAGACTGAGTGCGGTGATAGAAGCCAAAGGTGCTGCAACAAGGTATTAGTTTAAGGGTGTGCATATTTATGCAACAATGTTAATAGAAGTTTTATTTTCTATTCTTCCCCTTTTAAAGCTTTAAGTTTGTTTTCTGTCATTTTTTACGTAACAAAAAACCTGGAATTTGAACAGGGGGGTGTGTAGATGTTTACCTCAATCTAACTGCTTCATCCCGTTTCATCTTCCGTCTCGGATTGATGTTGAGGAGCCTGGTCGGTAGCATACCTGCAAGTGCTTCTTCCACCGCCTGAAAATAAATAATGCAAGAGGGAATAATATAGACCGATTGGTAAGAGTATGCACCAAGCAGCTGAGCTGTCTGCTCATTTCGAGAGCTGTAAACGATTACATTACGGCCATAGAAGAAGGCTGGCTGCACTGCTGACAAGTTCATGAATCTTGATGTAACAGTGCACGTAATTTTAGCATCAACAGGATGTGACGCAAAAACGTACATCCATTCAACAGGGCAAATATTTGATGATGTTATTACCATCTTATAACAATGACGACTTGTATTATAGTTCTCAGAGTCGGCAAGAATGCCCAGCTTCCTGCTTGTTTAGCATGACACAGTAGGTCATGCTCGCATTAATTAGTTAGCCTACTAGCCTACTAAAGGACTTGTATTTATAATCAACATAAATCCACCGCCAACAACTGAACTAGCCTAGTGGTCTATTTACATGTCAAACATGTCCCACACAGCACAGAAACAAAAGAAAAGAGAAGAGAAATCATTGTAAGCTGGTCTTTGTCATTCACACACTTTGACAGTGTTTCCTAAATTGTGGCAGACAAGTGTCTTGAGAGCAAAATACCTACCTAGGCTCTTAAACAGCACCTTCCCTGCATTCTGGCGTCCAACTTCAGGAATGGTTCATCATCTCTGTATGGACAGCAATGCACAGAAGTTAGTGGTCAATATACAACATTTTTATAAAAGTAAGAGTATGCACATCCCACCTCGCTGAGGCCAGGTGCAGGACAAAGGCGCGTCTAATAGTGGAACAGAGTAGAAGCCCGCATCCTGTGGCTCCGCTTTTAAATGTATTCAGGTCATACAACCATGAAGACCCTGTTGGGGGTCAGCTGCTCTATGTTCCCACAGCCCATTGGTCCCACAGCTCATTCTTGCTGCTCCATGTTCCCACAGTTATTCCCACAACTATTCAAATATGTTCCACACCTGTTTATTCTTAACACTACTACATAAGCTTGAGGCAGTTTTGAAAACTATCTCTGAACTACAGGAAGCCACATCTTGAGCAGTCACCTATAGCAGAAATGACAAGATCTGAAACGAACTGACTAATTTGAAAGAAAGGGCCCAGTGCATTAAAAAAGAGAATGCAGACAGCCTATTTCAGGGGACTCAGAAATACTAGGCAGGGCACAGCATAGAGAGAGATCCAGGAGCGGTGGCGTTTAAACGTGACAGAAATCCAAGTTAAAACTTTAGAAAAGTGAGTTATTAAAAAGTCGTTGGACTCGGAGGGAGGAGCACTGCGCAGAACATAAGGCTTTTTGATGCATAGAATAGTTTACAACGCCTGCTCATTCAATCAAATTCTCAATAACAGCATAAAAGCGAGCTTGCCCTGTACTGTACCCTGTACCCTACTGGCTGCCTGGCATTCAAAATCCTTCACAGCTCTACCAGCCAGGGCTGTGCGAAGCGTTGCCACGGCAACCTGCCCAGGCCTGAGCGCTTTGCTTCGTGCGATATGTAAGGGGTCTTGGGGCCAAAACATACCAAGGCGGAACGGTCGCGGGACGAACGCGGTCTTTATGCTAAAGTTTAGTTTCGGCCGGCGTGTTTTTCTCTGCCTTTCACACTGACAGCGTCGGCGTGCGCGGCCAGTCCTGTTCAAAACCCTCCCCACAGCCAAAGCTAGCATGCTACTTTGCAATTCATTTGAATGAGACACCGCGGAACGGTGCAATTATCTCCAGCACATACATTAATTCTCCAGTCTTGTCTAAATTTAAATGTAGGCTATTCCTATGGCGAACTATTCTCAGTTTATTATTATTATTATTATTAGAGGGTTGCTAAACACATGTCAGTTGAATATTGACTGAACAAACTAACCTCGGTCTGCGAATGATGATTCTCCTCTTTGGCCTCTCTGAAGTCCAGGCGATAGTTGGCACAGCATCCTTTATAAGCTTTGTGATACCACGGGCGGTCTTTACAAAACACTCCTTCTCAAAGTGCTCAGAGCAAACCTTGGTCTCAGTGTTGATCTGTAACCATAAATACCAGGGTATGCATTTTAGTTTGTTAGCAAAACAACTTGATTTTGGCACACGTAGGCCTATGCTGGTAGCACAAAATCAGTGGCCATCGGATCGCTTACCACACAATTAAAAGCCTAATCTTGAAATAGCGATCTGGAAATATAATATAAATGTAGCGTTGTGTAATTACACATTCATATTTTTTTTATTTCACCGAGGCATTCGCGTCATTAGGCTACGTGAGTCATGACAAGTTTGGCGAGCTAGCTTATTTGTGCTAGCTGATGCTAGCTTATTTGTGCCAGCTGATGCGTAATTGAAAATAATTTTGCATCTTACCTTAAAATATGGACCAGGATCCCTCTTGATGTGATTTATACATTCACGGCGAAGTGCCTGCTCTTTGGGGAAACGGTGGAAAGTCTGTCCACGGAAGGATTTTTTTCTCTTTGAGGACGAACATTTGGGCACACAACAGTGAGGCGCCATGACAGCTGGTGCGTTGCCGAATGTACCCCTGAAGTGTACCCCTCAACGTCTTTAGAACGTTCCGGGTGAATAAGGCGAACATAGACATAGCATATTGACACAATGTTTTCATCCACCAAAAAATAAAATGGGTTTACGAATAAAGAGGTGAATGCCCTTGTCAGCAGCAGCCGTGAGTTGCGTTTCAGTTGTGTTTCAAAGGTGGTCGGTTGCAGTCACCGTAGCAACGATAGTCTATCAACAATTGAGATCTGAGATCTGTGTTTGACTATTATGGACTAAACAAACTTCCGCCTCATTTGTTATGCTAACCAGTGGGAGGAGATAATTTAAATATTCATATTTCTGCTCGCGCGCGTGAGGAAATTCATGTCACCTCTCGCGCGTGAGACGGTGTTTGCGCGCGCGTGGCAGCGTTTGCGCGCGCGCGCAGAGCAATTTCGCGCGCGCGACAGTGTATACGCGCGCGCGCAGAATAAAATACCTCGCGTATGCAGTAAGTGGCGCTCGTGGATCTTTTGTCCCGATTATAACACCATAGCTAAGTTAGCAGCTTACTTGGTTGCAATACAATTTCCCATTGGAAACCTAATAAATTGCTAACCCGTTAGCAACGATGCTTTCGAGAAACCGGGTCCAGGTTAAGTTATCCTTGAGATAGTGGTAAATCATCTAATAGAGGAGCCAGAAGTCCTATTTTTCTCAAATGACTGTTGCGGGCAGGCTACCTATTAGAGAGCCTATTAGGAGCCAATGACTGGGAAGTGATATTCAGGACACAGCACACAATGTTAATATTACACGGCAAACCATACAGTACAACGCACAGCAATGCAACCTGCTCCAACAAAGACAGATGTAGTCGCGAAATCAACCACATAAAGCATCAAATCAACCATATTCTTACCGCAGGGATTCACTTACTCACCAAAGATCAAACCCCACAGTTACATCAAGGCTCAGATCACCCACACACCCACACCCACACCATTGCCATACCCTTCACTTTCACGGTCTTAATCTGCCCTCTGACCATCAGTAGCTGGGAGGTCGTAGTTGGCCAGGAAGACACACTCACAGACGAGCGAGACACACAGATCTTGGCGTGCATTTAATTAATGTGTGTAACGAAGCATGTGTGTGTGTGTGTGTGTGTGTGGGGGGAGGGTGGATTCATGCATGTGTGCAAGATAATGTGTGTGTGTGTGTGTGTGTGTGTGTGTGTGTGTGTGTGTGTGTGTGTGTGTGTGTGTGTGTGTGTGTGTGTGTGTATTCATGTGTGGAGAGAGGCGTGTGAAGTTATTAGAAATGAGCACATGCATTTCCGTTGTCATGGAAATTGGTGACATTGAGACAATGACGAACACAAATGCAGAGGGAAAGAGATGGATCTGAGTTAAAATGGAGTTCAAATGAGTTGAGGATTCTAATGGCACATCCTCTAATTCACACATAATGCTTTGCAATACAACGTCTCTCGTGTTTTACAGATAAAATTCAAGCTTCATATGGACAATATTGTAATAGCACACATACTTCTCAAGCAATCTGTTGTTACGGTTGTTGTGTACAATAGTCTGTCACTGTAAATATGTTTTGTTTCTGTACAAACTGTTTTGGTGTAATCTTTAGGAGACGGAAAAAGTGATGCAAAATATCATTATGCAAATATTTTGGGCACATCTATTTATGGACACTGATTTTATGACAAAACATTTTTTGCATTCAATTCCATTTGGCCACCCTGCCAATTCTAAGCTGTTCACTAGCCTGAAAAATTATTTTGTAAAAGAATCTTAGAAATTACATCGCCAATACAATTAAGTTATATTCAGGAGACCTAGAGAAGGTGGGGACTGTTTTAAAGGTGTCGGCCTTCAATATAGGCCTGAAATGCATGGGAAAACCCTGGTTTGTGTTCATAGTACGGCCCTCTGAGGACTTTTGCAGCCCTTGGAGGAATTTGAAGTGGCCGTTCGATTGAAAAAAGGTTCCCACCCCTGCTGTAGATGGTAGTTGTGTTGAATGTGTGTGAGCGATTGTGTGTTTCTTTCTTGGCGTCTGTGTGTTTTCACGATAGACCAGTTTAGCAGCTTCTGAATTTATATAATCCTCTGTCCTCACACTGAACTCAAACTCCATAACTTTATTCCCTCGACTCACTGCAAAAAAAAAAAGAAGTAAGCTTGTCAACTTTCCTTAGGATGTGTGGCTGAGAGAGAGAGAGAGAGAGAGAGAGAGAGGGAGAGTTTGTTTTGCCGAGGAACATACAGCCATTCCTCCCTCCCTCCTTACCCAAACAGGGTGAGGGATGCTGATTCGAGCAGATCCTATTTACAAAACACAGTCTGGGAAGCACTCTCGCTCAGTCTGGCTGAGCCTCCATGCTGTTTGAAGCATCAATGCAAGGTTCCAGGGCAAGTGACTCCCAATCTTTAAGATGCTACTGTGTGACTTTTTAAAAAATGAAAACGAAAGCATTTTTTTCTTATTTCAAACAAAAGTAAGATGACATGGATGATGGTGGAGACTGACAGCTGCGCAAATCATTGGCTGAGAACATGGGCGAAATGAAGAAAGTGATACTCACTGGCAAATAACTCACTCACGGCTATGACTAGTAACTAAGGTCCACCATGCTGCACCATGTTGCTGTAATACACATCTAACATGGGAACACACCAGGGAACTCATGAGCATTGTTTCTTACCGGTTGGCAACTTAGTAGATTGCCATTGCGAAATTGCATGGCAACCAAGTCAGTTGCTAACAACAATGCTGTCGAGAAATACACC
This sequence comes from Engraulis encrasicolus, assembly GCF_034702125.1. Classification (NCBI taxonomy): domain Eukaryota; kingdom Metazoa; phylum Chordata; class Actinopteri; order Clupeiformes; family Engraulidae; genus Engraulis; species Engraulis encrasicolus. The sequence continues at coordinate 32,311,568 of NC_085874.1, forward strand.
CCCAGAGTGGTAATAGGTGCATAATAGGCATGTATACAGCCAGCATTTGCATTTATCCCGGCTGTAAATCCCGGCTACAGTTGAGCTATCCATATCTCCTATATGGCTTTCAGGCCGACCAGAACGGAGCCGGTGTCGGTGCTCGCACCAGTTACGTTCGGCACTAAAGTGTTTGTCTGCGAACCGCCAGTGTTCATACCAGGCTCTGATTTTTTTCCGCACGTGACTGTGTTACCCGGATGAACCTGCTGACGACCACGCTGGCGTCACGGTTCGCAGAGAAAAACCTAGTATTTTGCGGTTCGCATTGCGAACCAATTTTCCGGTTTGCGAACGCAAATATCTGTGGCGTGAACACGACGGCTGGTTCGCGATTAGGTGCGGGAACGGGCTCCAGCACGGTTCTCAGTCGGCCTGAATGCACTTCTAGAGGGGTTCATACCCATCCCAAGTGATTCTGTTGCTTACTCTCCTATAGAACACTTCTAGAACTCTTCTAGTCACTACAGGGATTAGAACCCTTAGAACGGTTTACATCCACCACTTATAAAAGACACATGGCCATAGCAGATAAAGCCACTAAAGGCCCACTGGCCTGTAACGCCTAACCTGAAGCCCCTTTCTTGCGAGCACAGCATTGCTGATCTGAAAGGGAAAGTACATTTCATAAGCTGTCCTCATCACCGGTTTGCCATCCTATAAAATTAAAATATAGTACATGGTCTGTTTCTAGCATCAATATGGAAGCAACTGGCAGCTCTTATTTACCAAGGTTGCTAGGCAGTGACACAACACAGTCAGGGGTGGGGTTAGGGTTAGTTGCTTGTTCGTCAACCTTTTTTAATTTTGTCATTTCCACTCTCTCATAAAGGATTTAAGTGCAGATGTTTTACTGCAACCCAGAGAGTGAGATGCATTTTTTTCTTGCTTTCCTTGCACTTACTCTGCACACGAAGATAATCTTGAGTGTCACATGGACATCCTAGAGTCTCTATATTACGTGTTCATACTGGTAGATCAGTACTTTTCTTGTCGAGTTCAAGTTCAAGTATTTTTCTACACCTTCCCAACTTCAAAAGGAAAAGGAGCAGCCGTTCAACTGGACACTCATCAGTAGCAACCCTAGTCATGATCAATACTGTGCGTGTGCGTGCATGTGTGTGTGTGTGTGTGTGACTTTACCTCCTCTGCCTTGGTCTCTCCGTTCTCGGCGGGCACCACCTCCTCTTCCTTCTTGGCCTTGGGGGCGGCCTTCTTACCCTTGGCCTCAGCAGCCTTCTGGGGAGAAAGTGTATCGTATTATATTTTGTGATTAAATCATGATCCGGAACCAGAACTTTTTAAAAGATTCTTCACCATTGTGGGATAGGGTGAATTTTGACATTCGAGTTTCAAACTGCAAGGCAGAAAGACTTTGTCATAGTTAAATGTTTTATCAAACCGCTTCCTTTGGCGGAGGTCTGCACTGTCTGAGCACATTTCAAATGTATATAGAAATTCTGTGGAGACACACACACCGACACATTTTTATCACGGACCAGATCAGTGTTATGGACTAATGGCAGCTAAAGCGGTACGATATCATATACAGCAACAACAACAACAACAAAAAACAAAACAAAAAAACGCCAAATGTGTTTGGCTAGAGCAATGGTTCTCAACTTTTATTGGAACAAACGCCCCCTTGATCTCATCATAAACCGCCCCACCACCCCCTTGACCTCATCATAAGCCGTCCCAACACCGCCTTGATCTCATCTTAAGCCTGCAAACGCCCACCTGAGTATTTAAAAATAAAATTAAGCCTAGCACCCCAAGAAAACAGTGAAATGGTCAGTGTGCAAAATGGTCTGCCGAGTGACCCATGGGCCATCTCCGACGCACCTGCCAGCTGAGGTGAGCGAAAAAAAAATAACCTCTGCCAATTTGCCAGCCATCCATAACAGCAGCTGGAAGATTCCTACGACAACACATCAGCTGATCTTCACAGATCAGGCCTGACGGGTTGTAAAGCATCTGAAGCCATATTTGGCAGATAAAAATGAGCTTGGCAAGTTCATTTACATTACATTTAACTGACACTTTTATCCAAAGCGACGTACAGTTATTACTTTTCTGCATATTGGTTACAGTCCCCGGAGCAATGTTGGGATAGGTGCCTTGCTCAAGGGCACCTCAGCCATGGATGGAGGTGTAGGGAGAGGTCAGGTGGGATTCGAACTGACGACCCCCAGATTGAAAGACCCCTATGCCATGGCTGCCCACAGGTCGACAGCAAGTAATGTAGGTTAAGGTGGTGTGCAGAGACGAAGACAGTATAAACTTTGCATTTCTGTGGAGACGATTCATCTAACACGCTAAGCTGATGGATAAACTTTGGATGTCTTAAACCTTACGCTACCTTGCTTTTATTTTGTTTGATAATATACTTGCAATTCAGATTTAACTGCTTTTTATTTGTGCTTACTGTCCGCCACAACCTTGGCTGTTAAAGATATCAGGGGGGATGTGATAACAACTATTACATATGTTGCCATTTGAACTGTGCATTTGGAGATGTCATTATTAATCTAGCCATCCAGCAATCATGATAAAAAAAACTAACTAACTAACCCTTCTTTGCATCTGCACTTGTTGTTCTGTATATTTCCTGTGCACTTTGTATCTGCTAATGATGTTGGCTATGATTATGTCCTCGTTTGTAAGTCACTTTGGTTATAAAGCGTCTGCCAAATGCAATGCGATGCAATGTAATGTAACGATAAGCATCTTAGCACAGGATTTACCTATATGCAAGATACAGCCTTCATGTGCAAAACATCAGACCATCCACCCTTTGCTCCATGCTCAATGCCTGAGACCCTCTTAACATATGTTTGTGTGTGTGTGTTTACTGTTTACATTCTAATGTCTATTTTTAAGACAGTGTGTGTGTGCACGTGTGTGTGTGTGTGTGTGTGTGCGTGTGTGTGTGTGTGTGTGTGTGTGTGTGTGTGTGTGTGTGTGTGTGTGTGTGTGTGTGTGTGTGTGTGTGTGCACGTGTGTGTGTGGCATTACCTTCACAACAGGCTTCTTGGGCTTAGGTTCATCTTTGGGCGGGGCAGGTTTCTGCAGGTCAAGCACAGAGGGGGGGTCAAACACAACACAACACAACACAACACCACTGCCCAGGGAAGTCCCACGCAATGAGACTCCTTTATCTACCCCCAGGTAAGTCATGGGGGGTGGGAGAGGGTGGGACAAAGAAGGTCAGTTGTCCCTGGCCCAGGGAGGGAGGGGGGGGGGGGGGTGGCTAGAATTGGATTCTCATTACATTGAATGTATTGGGTGGGGGGGGTCCTTTCAGATGACTTTTGTCCTGGGCACGGGCAAAGCCATCAGTGTCCAGCCTAACCCCCATCACAACTCTCATCCACACCTCACTATAAACAAACAAACAACCCCCCCACACACCTCACTTGCTAGACACAGCCCTCATCCCCCACATGCCACTATACACCCTCCTCATTCGTGACCCCCACACACTTCAACACCTCTCAGTGACTCTCTTTTCTATCTCCACCACCTGAGTCCATCCTTCTCTTCCAACCCCTACACACATCCAACAAAAGGGGTGTTGATGTTCCAGAGTAACCATAGATCAGTGGTTCTCAACTGGAACAGTCTTGGGACCCACCATTTTCCACTCTCATTCGGTCGCGACCCAATTTTTTTTTGCGACACTGGAATGACTTATTGCACGCTACTATCTCGCATAAACATTCTGATTTTATCTATGACGACAGATGACACCAGGTCAATCGCCTATCAAAATAAAAGTTGTAAATTGTTGCAGGAAAAGTTGGATGTTTGTTTTTTGTTTTTTTTAGCGAATCAATGAATTACGATTTTTTTCTTACACCACGGCTCCGCGACCCACCCATGACCCCTCCGCGACCCACTTTTGGGTCGCGACCCACCAATTGAGAAACACTGTCTTCGATGACTCCAGATAGGCCCTGTTGGGGCTCAATCGACTGGATACTGCACTGCAACATTCATTCATTTGCCGATCTCTCTCCCCACTCATTTCCTGTCACCTCTCTCACGATTCTATCACAAATAAAGATACAAAAGCCCAAAACTATATTTAAAAAAAGATGACTCCAGATATAGTATTTACAACACCCAAACTCAATGTTTTGTACGTCAACTCTGTCATGTATTTCTCTGTCGCCACCAGCTAGCAGCAAGACACTAACTGTCATGTCTACCTGCACCTTGAAGCTTGCCTAAATACATTCAACCTTATCAACAATCTATGTTATATCTATACGCAAGGTAGCTACATGGAATATGGAAAATAATGCAACATCAGAATAATACAATATTGTGATGTGCACATCAAAACATCTTGATATATCACAATGGCTTTGATGCAAATGTAATGACACATTTGTATGAACATTGCACTCATGTTCTGCGTACGGAAATATTTGTCCGATCACTCTCTGCTTTGGCTCACTGTTTACCAATGCCAACCCCCCATTGCTAAGATTGTCCTGCGTTCCTGTCTGTGCATGTGGGCACATAGCCAATACAAGTAGCCCACCTGCATGACTCCAGACCTCTTTTACCTGTGCCATTATGGATGACATTTCTTGGCCAAAATCCATTTAAGACATGCTTACCGAGGATAGGCGCTCCGAACGCCTTGTGGGCTAAGGAAGGGAGAAAGAAAGGGAGAGGGAGAACAAGGTTAGAATCTCAAAGATCAAATTCAATTTAACTATTTATGTTCACTTGTGTTTGTTTGCGTGTGTCAGCTGTTAGGTTATGTACATGGCAAACACGTCTTTACTGTGTTGTGTCACAAAGTTTGTTTTCTAAAAAGTGCATTATGTAGGATGGTGGCAAGAGTAGGTGTTGCAACTATGCTGCTCATTGAAACGGCTCTGTCTACTGTCAAATTTGATCTTTTCATGAATATTTACTAAATAATGAACTAATACAAGTTTAACCAAAGTATGGTAAGTTTTGCAGCTACAAATGTCAATTTCTGGACATTTGATGCTGGTGGTAAGTATTCATGAAAAAGGTGACATTTGAATGTGCAGCATGAATTCTGGAAATAAACTACTCAAAAATTTTACACAGTCCACCTTTAAACCCTTAGCGCAGGGCCTATGTTATAACCTTACTGCCACCAACATTGTAATGGCTTTGACTTAATCTGTTAGTTAAGACTCTCTGTACCGTCATAGCAATGTTGTTATGATGTAGTTTGAGTATTTTCAGCACACAGTGAATAGGACTGCGCTACACAGTCTCACCCCAAGTAGTCAATTTTTGACTAATCAATTTTTGACACCCCAAGACTGCAATTTTTGACGTCTTGGGTATTCCTTCCACGTCACATTTTGACTATGTCCTCAAAGGCGCCCCCTTGTGGCAGCATAACGTCATTGAGGTTAGGTTTAGGAATAGGTTTAGGGTTAGGCCACATAGTCAAAATGTGACGTGGAAGGAATACCCAAGACGTCAAAAATTGCCGTCTGGTCCAAGGTAGTCAGAAATTGACTACTTGGGGTGAGACTGCGTTGGGCTGCCGGCAACCCCATCTGCTGTAAGAGGCTATGCTACGCATCCACCGTTACAGTGTAGGTGTACAAATAAAAATGGCTGTGTGTCTGTGTGTGTATGGTGAAGACTTTGCAAATGCAAACTATGCCAACTCACTTCTTGTTTTGTAACTTTTGTGTTGCCATCGGCACCCTCTGGAGACTGTGAGATAAAAAAAGCAAGCAAACATTATTATTACATCATGTTATAACTCAGACATTCACTTTCACAGACAACCAAGTGAATACATACCCACCCACACACCCACACACCTCTAATGGCACACACATGGCATTCCCATCACTTAGACACACACACACACACACACGCGCACGCACACACGCACACAACATACAGTAGGTGCCGGAGAGAGGGATGAAGTGTTGCATTCGCATCCCCACTTTTGGGCTCCCTAGATGAGGCTTTCTCAACTTTTACTGCAGACAAACGAGTGGAGTGCAGCAGCAGTAACATTGTTAAGAAATAAAGAATGAAGAAAAAGAAAATGCACCGCCACTTAAACTCATTCTGGCACCCTACACATACACACACACACACACACACACTGTAATGCCACAAACACATATTTCTCTGTTACACATGCATAGTGACACATATGTCTACCACTATTAGCTCAATGTCAAAGTCAAAGTTGGAGACAAGTGTGTGTGCGTGTGTGTGTGAACGTGAACGTGAGTGTGTCGCTGTCCAAGAGGTAACAGAGGAAGCGGGGTCTTATCCTGCAGCGATAACCAGATTATTCTCTCAGATTAGAGGCTGGGGGTTAAACCCTGAGATTAGACATCTCTTATGCCGTATAATTCAGCACCTTGCAATAGGATCAGGTGTGTGGCCTACCAACCATTCCTGCTCACACTGACTTCTGGTGTCTGTATCTTCAAACAGCAAAGGTCCTGTACCGCTACAGAGGGAAGCTTTTTTTTTTAAAAAAAAGTCAATATAAGGAGTATGGCCCCGCCATGGCCTAAGGGTAGGGCACTGGATTACCACGCCAATGACCCGGGTTCTACTGCGGCCCAGGTCATTTGCTGATCCTTCCCTGTCTCTCTACCCCCACTCATTTCCTGTCTCTCCTCCACTGTCCTGTCAATAAAGGCGAAAAAGCCCTACAAAATGAATAAAAAATAACAACTATGTTTAAGAGTGAGGTAATGTATTGCCTTTCTCTCTGGGATGTGGAAGATCTGTTTAACTTCTCTTCGTCTTTTCTTTCACCAATGGTAAACCTGAGAACATGATTTAACCTCTTTAATCGTTTTACAATTGAGATTTAAAGCAGGCTAACTGCTACCCTGACCAGACTTGATGTATGTCAGTGGACGGGAATTTAAGACGTTCTCTGTGAACCAATGAGGAGCTTTGTCTGCCTCCTCACGGTTTTCCTCGCGTTTTTACAAGCAGCTATTTCATAAATAAGGCATGCAACACGCGCGCGTCCAATCCCACTCTTCTCTCTCTCTCTCTCTTTCTCTCTCTCTCACACACACACACACACACACACACACACTCTCTCTCTCTCTCTCTCTCTCTCTCTCTCTCTCTCTCTCTCTCTCTCTCTCTCTCTCTCTCTCTCTCTCTCACACACACACACACACACACACACACACACACACACACACACACACACAAACAGGTTTGCGCACGGACGGTCTCGGCTTGTTAAGCTGTTGCTATGATCTGCCTCAAACGGCAACATCTGTTCTTGTCATTTATCACATGCGCCAAATGCAAAAACTCTCTATAGACTACCAAAAATACGTCATCTCGTACGTCTCGGCTTTAATTTTAAAATAAATAAATAAATAAACAAAATAGTTTTCCCTCCAAAAGACGGCAAAACAAATCGCTCGCCATTGTGGGCGCAAGGGGATGGGATGGGGAGGCGCTTAAAACTTGCACCAAGAAAAGTGCCAGCCAAACATGAAGGACGTTCAGGGGGACAAGAGTCCTTTTGTCATTTGAAAAGAACAACAGGGATTTTAGAAAATACTGGATAGCCTAGTTAGTTTCTCCCATCATGTCCTTGCAGAGAATTTGCATGCACGACAGCGGATGAGCCGCGGCAGGTGAGGGGGCAGGTGCGAGAGCAGAAATTGTGAATGCCACACTCCACAGGTCACCGCTAATCCTCGGAAGGGGATGCACATCCCCCACACCGGCCATTGCCGACTCATTTTCCTCACAGAAATGCCCCATGCAAAACATCAGAGATTTAAAAAATAATTGTAATCCCATTCGGTATTTATATTTTGCACGATAGACACATCCTTCGATGTAAATAGACAGCACACGATGGGAAAAACCAAGGCAGCCACAGAGGATAAAGGCGTCGTTATCAATTTAGGGTCATGATCCCCGCCCCCTTCATCTGCCGACCACACTGTCCTTTTCTTTCGGAGCGAATGTGGTTTACGATCGACATTGGTCGCTCAATCTCCATTAACGTTATGATTTCATCTTGGCCAAATGGATGGCCTTTCGTGTTTATTAAAAAAATACACGGATTTTCAAGCCGGTGTGATGGCTTACTGAAATTTGAAATCTATGAATTCACCATGGTAATTGTCTCCAATGCCATCCGCGTTCCCCGTGCGCGCTCTCGCGGCGGGTCGGTACTTGTGATTGACGAGCTGGTAGGCTACATACGGGTCTGAAACGCGAGGGAGGAGGAGGAAGAGGCTGTAGGTTGAGATATGCCTTCAGAGAAAAAGAAAACGTCCTCCATCGCCATCGTTAAGTGCAAGTTAGACGCTGATGTCCTCTCTCTACTTGCATCTCGGCAACGTCGACTGTAAGCAGTCGAAACCACGATAAACGTCCAGTATTAAATCCGAGCCGTGCGCCGGCAAGCATCTCCGTCGAGTGACATTCAGCGCAAGTGCGCACGAAGCGGCGACAAATTCAGCCGGGAGAGACATTGCCTAATAAAACAACCCACAGCCATGGAGGAGAAAGCAAGTGGCTTGCTCGCCGAAGAGTAAAAAGACACCGAACGATATCCGAGATGTTTCCTGGAGCCAGTGTGCAATAATGCAAATAAAGGTGCTGTGAAATGCGTCAGACTATTTTCCAACTTAATCTTCCATTTCTTTTACGCACGACATTTTCCAAAGACCAATACCAGGAGGGAATTAGTGCCACCGCTATTTCATCAAAATAGGGAAAAAAGTAATAACAAATGATATTGTCACAGAATGCTGAATGTCTTACCTTTCTCTTGGGCATTTTTGCAGATTTATCTCACTTGTTTTGATGTAGAGAGAATTGGAATGTATTGACCTGAAGGAAGAAGGCGCGAGTTTGTAACTAACACGAAATACCGGATCGATATCTAAAACACCTCCGCTAATAACATGCTAATAATATGCGGTCCCTAAACTCTGCCCTCGCCTTTGACCATTGGGCAGCTGTGTGCTAACTCGTCTGTGAGTCCACAGAGCGATTGGTCTATCACTTAAATATGTTAATGCTATGGGGCTCGACATTGGTGGAAGTTTTGGGAAAGGTTTTTGTGACACGTCAGTGATTGGCTTCGCGCTTTTTGCATGCAAATCAAAGCACTGTCCGTCGAATCAGTTTGAAGGTGCTCGAGCAAAGAAAACTTGAAAAGCAACAAGCCAATCCACGTCTGACACCCACCTCGATGGAAGACGGGAAATGTAGGATGTGGGGTGGACATTTCACACCCAATACAAAGAACGCCCTTTGATGTGAAAATGTTTCAACACACCAAATTGGTCAAATCACACACACACACACACACACACACACACACACACACACACACACACACACACACACACACACACACACACACACACACACACACACACACACACACACACACACCTTTTATTTGGATCTCATCAGAAAGACAACATTACAGATCCAAATATGTCCAAATATCTGTATGCTGTCTTCCTGATTAGATCCAAACACACACACACACACACACACACACACACACACACACACACACACACACACACACACACACACACACACACACACACACACACACACACACACACACACACACACACACACACTGTTTCTTAATGAGTGCCAAAGGCAGGTCAATGTGGGTGCACCTCTTTTGAGAGTGAATAGCATACATAAAATATGTTGTATCTGAATGTAATGGAGAGAGTTTGCTGACAATGCAACACAGCGTTATGTGTTCTCTATAGGTTGACTACAGATAAAAAGGTTGACTACACATTCTAGTTGGTGATAGACCCATTATTATCTCATAGTGAATGTTTCATGATCATGGAAGGAATATTGTGACACCGTAAAAGGAATAGGTTCAGCACATGACTGTCAATGGTATGGAAACCTATCCCTCTATGACTCTACAATGGTCATTATTCCACTGTGACAACACAATGGTAGATGTTCCACACTGACTTCACAATGGATGGGATTCTCTACAGTGACCTCACAATGGCCTGCCCTCCACTCCACGAGTGACCTCACAATGGGGAACACACTATGCAAACCCAGAGTCCCAGTCTTAGCACCAAAAAAAGCCATCAGAATTGACAGGATTGTACATGTGTGTGCCTGATACCTGACCTAATCCCACCTACTGTATATCTCTCTCGTACCTGGCTACTGATCATAGTTGGTGTCACCAGATGCCCACAGGTTCTGTAATATACCATCACACACACACACCCTGCACACACATACCTACACAGTCAGCTAAAATTAGAATAATAAGCTCAGAGAGAGAGGGAGAGAGAGAGGGAGAGAGAGAGAGGGAGAGGGAGAGAGGGCCCGTGCTGTGTTTGTTTGTGTACCACAAAGGCAGCATGCTTCCAGAGTCCTTTGTCCATATGGGCTCAGGTAGGTCATAGGTCATCATCTGGTTATGAAAGCAGGCCTGCCTCTCTCACGCACTCAGTCACACTCCAGGTAGTCAGTCCGCTGTAGTTTTTTGTTGTTGTCTTTTTTACAGAATACTACCTGTCACTTCTCACCTGAAAAATGTAAGTTTTGAAAAGTTTTGCAAAGATCATCAGCCTTAACAGGTGAAGGTACACCTTTACAATCACCTGGAGGACCACTGTATACCAGCGTAAATATAAAGAATGATAGATGGGGTATTTTTTTGGAATATACACTGTATACAAATGTACTTTTAATGGGAAAACAGATTCTGAAAAAATGGGAGAAATCCTGAGGGGACAGAACCATATTTGGTGGATACTTCAGCTAATTGAAATGCAATAAACGGTGGTTGTGTTGTGTGGAGCTGAAAGGGATGGGAAAAGGGTTGTGGAAATATGTACAGTATGTTTTAATGGGGAGTGGTGGTATGGTGGCTTGGTGGCTGACGGTGACCCAACACTTGTTAAAACGAAACGGCAGATGGTTGTGAGAGCAATCCCCTAGGGTCTGACAGTCACCACTGTGCCCCCGAGCAAGGCTCTTAACACCAATTACTCCAGGGAGCCTGTCCTTGCGGACAGTTCACTGTGCGTCGCTCTGGATAAGTGATCATGACAATGTGGAGTAATTACAGTAGCCTTATGCATGACATACAGTAAACTACCTTTGTTGACGTTATCTCAATATCTAGTTTGCTAAAGGGTCCTGACTGCTAAAGTTACACCGGACAGGGTGTGATCAAAAAGAGGACTGAGTTCGGTTCACTTAAAGGGGACCATACTGTGAAAATCCCCTAGTTTGTTAACACATGGCCATCTTATACCGTTTCCCAAACTTTTTTATCTTGCATACCCCATAAGCCTACTTGCTATACCACAAGTACCCCCTCAATCATGCCCTGTCTCTCGTCCTCTATCCCAATATGACTATGCACTATACATTTGTTATGATTACATTTTTCCATGTCCCCCCTACAGTATCCATGCATACCCCAAGTGGTGCACATACCCCTGGTTGGAGATCGCGAATCCAAGACATATTTTGAGGGGAATATTGTGGTTGATTCCTTGTGGAGTTTGGTGTGAAAATTTGTCAAGTGAAGGAATAACAGAAGCTGTTTATTTCTACAGTTTTAGGTTATTCGAGTTCAAAGTACTGTATACATGACAAAAGACATATACTGTACATAACAAAGCAAACCCTTTCAAATTATATTAATATTTATACAGTTTTATTATATAAAAACCCCAACAACACAAGAACAGAGTGCAGACACGTGGTTACAAAAAAATGTGGAAGAAATGACACAACTTAAGTAGAAGACCATATCTTCCTGAAATAAAATGGATGAATAAATAAATACACAATACTCTATATGTCTATGACTTAGTGATTGTAGACACAGACTAATAATAATCAAAGTGTTATGTCAGACACAGTGCTACCACAAACTTTGGCAAAACAAAGGCAGAAAGGCTTCTCATCACTACACACAGGGACTATCTGTAGTTCAATTCACCGTAGGAGAAACAGTCCACCAGTTTTGGAAATATGCACATTTTACCCTTCCGCTCAAAATATGTAATTAAGTAGTTGAGTTTTACCTTTCTCTTCTTATTCCAGCTGTTCTCTGATTCGGGGGATATTACCTATTAACATACATCAACGGAATGAGACCAGTTACCTTTCAGTTTTTGGTAACATACCATTCAGTAATAGTACATGCCAAGAAGTAATATCACCACTCATAGAATGGCTGAAGGACAGGAGAAAGGTACAACTGATATTACCTCTCAACATACATCATTGAACGGAATGAGAACAGTTGGTACCTTTCAGTTTTTGGTACCATACCGTTCACTGATACATGCCAAGAAGTCATATCACCACTCAGAGAATGGCTGAAAGAGCAGGGAAAAGGTGCAACTGAATTGTTTCCGTAAATAGGGGTGGTATATATTTTTTAAATGGACTGTTCCTTTAACGTTCCTTTTGAGATCAGTTTAAGTGACCTGCCAGACAGTTTAAATGATCAGCCTGTACCAATCTCAATATGCCATGACAACAATATAACAAATAAGGACATCACTCCACTATATGAAGTATTTCAGAGGTTGAATGATATAAAACTACCTTACTTTTAAATCTAATGGTAAAAAAGTAGACATACAAGACCCTTAATATTGAGACATTACTTTATCTATTTATGTTTTTTGAGTAAATGGCTTTGAATTGCTTTGAAACCATGTTGAAATGTGAATAATAAAAGAACGCTACCTGATATAAAATGCACATTTATGAAAACATTCATTTTGACAAGAGAAATGATCACACACACACACGCACGCACGCACGCACGCAAGCACACACACACACACACACACACACACACACGCACGCACGCACGCACGCACGCACGCACGCACGCACACACCCACACACACAACAACTAATCTGGACCCCGTTTCTCGACAGTGTTGTTGTTAACTAAGTTAGCAACTTACTTGGTTGCAATGCAATTTACAATTGGCAACTTACCAAGTTGCTAACTATTTAGCAACCACACTGTCGAGAAACAAGGTTCAAGTGTCATTGTCATGCTGGATGTTGTAGTATGAAATTACAATGATATCACAAATAACATTACTGTAGCTTTTCAAGGAAGTCTAATCATTAGAAAACATTTGTTTTACACTAGTGGCTGCCAGATGATGTACATATTGGGTGGGGATTTGGTCTAATGAATGTATTGACAATCAATGGAATTGCATTTTCATTAAAAAAAAAAAACAACAATATGGTGAAAATATCTCTACAATCCCCATCCTGCCTTTAACCTGATTTGAAAACACAAGGCCATCTTGTCAGTCCCCTTAAAACAGGACCCTGATACAAGCTCTTACACCTTTTAAAACACTGTCAATCCATAACAATACAATTTCTTAAACTTGTGCACAAGCACACACACACACACACACACACACACACACACACACACACACACACACACACACACACAAACACACATGCTATGACTAGGCTGACTCTGCTACTTGTAGCAGGCCTTGGTTAATAGTCATATATGACACACACACACACACACTCGGGTCGGAATGTCTGGCTCTCCGTGCTGTGGTTTTACAGTTTATAGAGGCGACAGCCTGCAATCGACAGTTAACAGCAGATGACTTGCAAAAATCTTTTGACTGACTTGAGAAACAAACTTTAGCAGGTGTGTATGTGTGTGTGTGTGAGAGAGAGAGAGAGAGAGAGAGAGAGAGAGAGATAGAGAGAGAGAGAGAGAGAGAGAGAGAGAGAGATAGAGAGAGAGAGAGAGAGAGAGAGAGAGAGAGAGAGAGAGAGAGTGTGTGTGTGTGTAAGCATACGCCTGTGTGTCAAAGTGAAACTGCATTTGTTGTTCTTGTTATCTATACTCTCCAACTCAGGAGCACAGCCATTACACACATCACATCACAGAGCCACACGCACGCACGCACGCACGCACGCACGCACGCACGCACGCACGCACAACCAACTTGTTTGAGAATGGATGCCATTGGATTGAAGTGGTAACCGTAAGACAAGCTTAAGGGCCGTACACACACATCGCTGCTATTTACTAGCTTCTCGCTTGCTCGCCTACTCGCCTCTTGTTCATGGAACGTTCGCTGAAAGTTCCCGCGGCTTTAACTGCCAATGAACAGGCGAGAAGTACCGAACTCTGCCTTCCAATTGGTTACTCGCTTACTCGCCTTGCTTGAAGATAAAATATTTTCAACTCGGGATCCTCCCACATCGCATCGCTTGTACAGTACTTGCCTACTCGCCTGCTAGTCTCGCTGGAACATGGATGGGGTTGGGGGTGGGGGTAAGTACAGAGGGCATGTTGGTTTTGTTTGAGTGAACTGAATATATTAATGGGTGGTGATGGGGCAGGGGGATAAGGATTAGGTACAGAGTAAGGTATTGTATGTATGCAGATTGTTGTTGATCCTTTTTCTTTTCTTTCTTTTCAGTTTGTATTCTAAGATTGCCTGTGGTGACATTCTATTGAGTTCATTCGCTGAGCGAGTAACTAGCAGCGACGTGCGTGTACGGCCCTTAAGATTAGGTAGTCAAACTATCTGAAGTCGTGCCCTGGTGTGCGTGGACTGACTCTGGCGGAGATGTGTCCCCTTCCCCCTCTAGACCAAACACTGGCTTGCTAAACAGGAGATCCCCAAATGGCCGACACACACACACACACACACACACACACACACACACACACACACACACACACACACACACACACACACACACACACACACACACACACACACACACAAAAAACACATACACACACACGCGCGCGCACACACACACACTTACATTTGTGTGAAATAGGATGAACCGGCCATACAGTATATTTTCAAAGCGTTTCAGTTGAAGGCTGTGCAACAGCATCAGATTACATCCTTACCACCTCAGAGTATTGTTTATTGCGATTTCATGAGAGAGAAAACTAAGTGTGTATGAACACAGCTACACATAAACACGCAAACACAATAAAAACCATGTTGCCTGAGACTGAAATTGGTGGACATTAGAATAGCATTAGCATTAGAATAGCACTTTTTGGTGCGATCTACAAATATACACAAAGACGTCTGTGAGCAAGTTTGTTTGTGTTCATGTGTGCACGTGTGTGTTTGTGTGTGTGTTTGTGAGAGGGTTACCACATGCAAACGCTGAGAATGATTAATCTCTTCAATCCAATGATTGAACCCCGGCTTTCACAGGCATTTCTAGTAGTCTTTCGTTTATCTAAGACTAATTTATTTATTTCGTTGTTTATCTAAGAGTAGGTTGTTCATAAAAGTGCTTCAGGGACCAAGTTGCCGTCCCCTTTTCCCTGCAGTAACATCTGTTTGGTTGCCGACCACGGTGCGTGGTGATGTCATCACCATGCGCCTCTGAAGATCAGAGGGTGAGCTCCTCGATGTCTTCGTCGAACGCTATCGCCCGCACCGCCGGCCGGCTCTCGGTGACGTGCAGCGCGCTGCTCCGATTGTTAGGGAACGTCCTGCCGCCGTTGTTGTGGCCGCTGTTGTTGCTAGGCGACGACCCCTTGACGTCTCTTCTGCGGCCCGCCCCCGCGGCAGCGGCCGGCAGGACGGGCTTGGACACGTGAGTGGCGGTGGACAGGACCTCCATCTTGGAGGGCGAGATGGCGGGATGGGGAGTGGCGGCGGGAGCGGTCTCGGTGCTCGAGCCAAACAGCTGCTGCAATAGGTTGGACTTCTTGGGCTCCTTTACACCCCCCGACGAGAGGTCCACACCCGGCTCCGACGACCTGGCGTCCAGCCCGGCGTCCACCAGCGCCGGCTTGGGGGGGATCTCGGGCCGAGTCCTGGAGGAGGTGGAGGCGGAGAGGCCGGGTCTCTGGGCCGGGCGGCCGAAGGAGGGGGCGTAGCTGCCGAACGACAGGCTGTCCTCCTCCTCCACGGGCTTCTGGGAGGAGGCCCTTAGGGGCCCCGCGGCTCCTCTTCGTGTCCCTGTGACGCCCTCCCCACCTCCACCAAGACCACCACCACCAGCACTGCCACCACTTTTCTCCGAGCCCCCCCACAGGCTGACGGCCTCGGCCGGCTCGGTGAAGCTGAAGATGGCGTTGTTCTGGTTGCGAGGCTCCGACACCCGCGACAGTGGCCGGCTTCCGCCTTGAGCGGCGGGCTCCCCCGCCGGGTCCGAGAAGAACAGGTCGGGGTCGCCTCCCCTGGCCTGCTGGTCGATCTCGCGCATCTTGGCTAGCAGCTGCTGCTTCCGACGGCTCTCTTCCTCTGCTCCCCTCTGCTGATTGGCTACTGTGGTGGTGGGGGCTGGCGTCGGCGTTTCCGTCGGTTTCGCCTTCGCATCCTCTTCCTGTTTGACGCCTCGCCACTTCCTGCCCTCTTCCTCCTTGTAGACCACAGGCGGGCCGTGCTTCTTCCGCGTGTTGTCGTCCTTCTCCCAGTCTGTTTAAAGAAAAGACAACACACGTTAAACTATGTTGTGCTACATTACAGTACACTTTTGCCTCTTTTCCACTGCAGGTTGTCTGGTAGGCCTACAGCTCGACACAGCACGACTCGGCTGCCACTTTTTGCTTTTCCATTGGACACGACACAGCTCAATCGAAGACCATAAAGTCACACTGTGTCGAGCTGTAGGCCTACCAGAAAAGTGGCTATGGAAAAGAGGCAAAAGCTGACGCTTTCATCCAAAGCGACTTCAAGTTATTCACAGGGTTGGAGTCCCTGTAGCAGTGTGGGGTTGGGTGCCTTGCTCAAGGGCACTTCAGCCATGGATGGAGGTGTAGGGATGGAGAGGTAAGCCGGCCCACACCGGCAGAGAGAGTAGAGAGAGAGAGAGGTTCCATTGGCCCATTGTTTCCTGGTTCTATTATGGCCCCCCTTAGGCAGACCTAGGCAGACCTAAGGACTGTTCTATTCATTGTAGGAGCATTATGACACGCCCCTTTAGGCAGACCGGAACCTGGTCGCGTTAGGTGCCCATAGAAACCTATTGTGTTGGCATATCTTTATAGAATATCTCTGACACCGGTAACCCCATGATCTCAAGACCATCTCCCTAACCATTAGGTCACAGCTACCCACCCTATGGATACCCCACACAAGGGTGACAAAACACAGCAACACCACATTTTTTTCTGCTTCTTCTTTTTTTTTTAACTCTTTTTTTTACTTTTTGTGGGCCCAGTTGGTAAAAAAACCCCGAATTATCATTAATTGCCAACCATCTTGGACACCTTAGCAAGCACATTCATGTACGTATGTGTCTGTTCTGAGATCATTTGCTAACTGAAAAACTGAACTGTACCGATTCACAGCACACACACATGAATGCAAAAAAATTGGCTATTGGCCAAAATATTTCACTTCTGAGGGCATATTCATTTTCAAGTCACAACAAAAACGAAGGCGTACGTAACCTAGAAGAACTTGAAGAACAAGTCATCTGCACAACCCAGAATACACACACCCACCCACACACCCACAGACCTACACACACACACACACACTCTCTCTCTCTCTCTCTCTCTCTCTCTCTCTCTCTCTCTCTCTCTCTCTCTCTCTCACACACACACACACACACACACACACACACACACACACACACACACACACACACACACACACACACAACACACACACACACACACACACACACACACACACACACACACACACACACACACACACACACACACACAAGCTTTGCACAAGTCAATTGCATACACGCATACAGTATATTTGTGCACCCCCACTATTTTCCTGGAAAGACCTTTACAACTTCCGTGAAAGCAGTAGTTGCAAGATTTAAAAAAAAGTTACCATGTATGGTCAATGTAACACATGGGTGCAGGAAGTTAACAAGTCAAGACAAAAAAAACTACATTAAATGTAAAACGAACACAGAAGTAGCATGTTTACAGCTTGTCTATAGCTTATCTACAGCTACTCTAGCCCCTTAATGCGCGCCGTACCTCCACAGGCACGCTGTGATAGTCATTGAAATGTAAGTACAATAGCACTACAATACTATGACACAACACAGGCCCTTTTAGTAGTGCACTACGACTTGGTCATTACCATACTGGTAACAACAGGTTTATAAAGCCGTGTCTTAAGGGGCTAGATGGAATCTACGCAAATATCGAAAATCTACATAGCTAATAATTATCCGTCCTGCTCTAGAGCTAGAAGGCAGCAGTTCTAGAACCAGATGTATGTGCAACATCCCAAATGCTGCCTGTAGGCTCTTACCACCTACAGTATGATTTACGAGCCAGCACGCCCATCTCGGCAGCTATGGCTAGCTTTTTTTTTTTACAGTTTCATTTGTCAGCCTGAGCTACGGCTACACGTGCTGGTACTCACACTTGTGCTCGTAAACGGGGCCTGGGCCATTTCCCTCCACTGAGGGGGCATCTGAGAGGGGGGCTGCTGGTGGAGGTGGTGCCAGTGGGGGTGGTGGCGGCGAGAGTGGTGGTGATGCCGGTGGCCTTAACTTATCTGTGCCGCAGCGCAGTGTGTGGGGGAAAAGATCAACTTTATCACTTGCTAAGATCTCAGCTAGTACAGAGAAACAGCTAAGAAAGTATGTCACTGCTAAATCAGCTATGGCAAAATGCATAGCTGGCAGTTGTGCTGACTAATGCTACTTGCATGTAAGGAGGTGAGCTGCAGAGTGTGACATGATGGGTGTTACAGGTGTATGAGTAAGTCGGGTAAGTTTGTTAACACTAGGATTTCCCAAATACATGAAAGGCACAAGTCATAGCTGGCTGGGACATAGGAGTTACATAACCAGGGTTTACTTCTGGTAAAGGAAATCCTCCTCGAAGACTCAGGCAAACTGATGAAAGACATAGGCCAATATGCTCTATTTTAAACTAAAAGGTTTTGAAACTATGTATTCTGAACAAAAGATGAAAAGATGATCAAATGGGTTTCCGAAATCGTACATCTAGGACTACCATTTCAAGTGCTAAATGAGTGACATGAGTCTGATTCCTCTGTGTTTCTACTGTACCATAAGTGATATTCTGCATGTAAGGGGTGTAAATAATTATGGAATTGTACCATCGATCCTCTGATTCAAGTAATCGATTCGTCCAGAAGAGAATCGATAATCATTAATATTTGATTAATCAGTTTTTTTGTTTGTTATTATTGCACTATTTTTGTGAGGCATTTTCTTTATTCACACATAACTCAAGCCTGTAAATTAAAGAAAAATACGAACCATTGATTTTAATCAAATCGAATTGAATTGAATTATGGAGGATTCTTAAAGGGACACTGTGCAGGATTTTTTGTTGATTATTTCCATAATCCATGCAACCCATTCACTAATGTTACCTTTTTCATGAATATTTACCACCACCATCAAATTCAAAGTTTTCATTATGACTGGAAAAATTGCAATTTTCATACATGAAAAGGGGGATCTTCTCCATGGTCCGTCATTTTGAATTTCCAGAAATAGCCATTGTTAGCTGTAAAACTGACTGTACTTGGGCCATACTAGAAAATATTTGTTTATTACTGAGTAAACTTTCATGAAAAGATCAAATTTGGCAATAGGCAACCCAGTTTCAATGAGCAGCATAGTTGCGGTAATTTTTTGACCATTTCCTGCACAGTGTCCCTTTAAGTATCGAAAATAATCAAATCGTTGGCTTAAGAAATCGATATGGAATCAAATTGCAATGAAGACTAATGAAGATTTACACCCCTACTGTGCATATTATGGGATGTGAGGGGAGTAATGGAGCGGGCTACTCACCATCTGTGAGGCGCTTGGCCTTCTCCTCCAATACACTCATCTCCTGGTGAAGTTTCTCTGCTTCCCTCCTCTCTCGCTCCTTCTCCTTCTCCTTCTCCTCCCTCTCTTTCTTCATCCTCTCCTTCCAGCGCTCCTTGCTCCTCTCTCGCTCCTGCCCTTCGCTCTTGGTGGTGTGAGTCTCTTTTGGCGACTGCTCTCCGTTCTGCAGCTCCTGGTGACACAGCAAGGTTGACAATAGCATGATCTTTAGACTTTGAAACATCATACAACAGCCTCGCAACGGCTGTGTTTTCTACTATACAGGAGATTATTTTGATATTGAGCGAATTGCATGGGCACATACACACACTAATCAATTAAAGTTATATATTTGCTGAATTTGAAATGTTGAATTTGTTAAGTGAATTTAATATGTTTATTAACCGTTGTACAAATAATTACCGAAACATTCATAAGGGAAGATAGTTATATTCACACAATGCATCAAAGGGCAATATAAAATTAATAACCAATTTTCTATTTGTTCGTGAATAAAGAATCATTCCAGCATGGTAGAAGGAACCGCTACAAGACTAGCATTGTCCTTTGTGATCAATATTCTTAATCCACAGCAAAGGCAGAGTGATACTACATATCAGTTAGTCAGTCAGCTCATCTCCTCATCATTCTGTCGAGGAGTTAGAGTCTGATGATCAGGCACTTTAGAGAGCGCACTTCATTAGCTTGAACAGAGAAATTAGAATAGAGTAGAAGATTCAGTCTGATAGGTTCCCATTGTAGCCAGTTAGCTTTGCATGCATACTGCAGTTCCTGTTAAATGTCCACTAGCTGGTGAGCGTTGGCAAGTCTTTCATGTGGGAAAATGTATGGAATGGAAAAGGGAGCCCATAGGGCTAAATGCTAAATACATTGCCACTGCAATTTCCAGTCACAAATCTCATCAACAAAATATTCCTGGTAAGCATTATGGCTGGTGTTATATAATAAACTGTATTGTCAAATGTTTCAGGTGTTTAGTTTTTCCAGCAGGGCAGAAGATTTCGACTTGTACTCGCTAGCATTCCGCAAATGTTTATGGGTTTGACCTCATAAATTGAGCTCCGTGACCAAATATATAGTAATAATCTAGTGGCACAAAAAAATCGAGACGATACTCAAATTAGTCAGGGCGGCATTAGTGAGGCTGTGCTGGGATTGCTGTGGCATGCTGGGATAGAGGGGGTCATGCAAGAGGGGCCTGACCTTGCTGCCCTTGCGGGGGGGTGGATGATGATGATCCCGAGGAGGAGGTTGATGATGAATCTGCACAGTACAAAATGCAGTGTTAATTCAACACTAAGAGAGTACTCTGGGGCCAAATGAAGAGTTTTGGAGCAAAACGACATTTTGGGACATTTTGGGAAATTGACATTTTTGTATTGGGCATTGCATTGTATTGCATTGCAAAATGAATTTGACAAAGGCCTAGGTTTAAATAGTATGTTCTTAGCCTGATAAACCAGACTAAATGTGGATGTCTAATTTAGTCTGGCCTCGATGCATAATACATCCAAAGATTGTTGATGAGAACAACCTTCCCTCAAAACCCTGCCCGCTTTGATTCAAAACACATCTTTGCGTTGTAATTGGTTTGCCACATTCATGGCATTCTGGCTTCATTGAATCATTATGCGAGGCCAGACCCACCCGTAGACAAAACATTTTGCCGTCCAGCGGGTGGCGCTGGTTCACCAGGCTAGTATGTTCTCAAAATATTTGAATGGCAAGACTTCACATACAGTATAGTAGATGATAGGACATCTGTACAGTCCTATCCAACAATCAAAAAATGATGCTTACGTCATTTTGCAACGATACACTTTAAATACACTCTAAAGGTTGTAAAATTCACTTTCTATGTGTTGAATCAACGCTGCAGGTTTTTTTTGCTGCACGTAAATCAAACGATGATCGCTGATTCTCTACAATGACCAAGGCAAGTCGCACTTCACAAGGGGCTAAGAGGGCTTGGTGTGCAACCAGTCAGACGTAAATGTCATTTTCATGGCTGCGGTATTAAAGGGACAGTTTGGTCAATTTCAACATGCAGTTGTAATGCTCACACTACCCTGGACTTGTCAGTGCCTGAGATTTTTTTTTTCTTCTTCTTCAGCCGTTTCCGAGATCCTGGTCATTGTAATGGGGGCAGCTCTTTGTTTACATTTCAAAAAAACATTTTTATTTATTCCCAAAAACATCCAAAAGGTTATAAAACATCAGCAGACAACTAGCAAACAGCAGTACCTTTTAGGAAAATATTTGGAGTTGGCCTATGTTTCATTTTTTAAAAATGTAAACAAACGCTGCCCCCATTAGAATTGCTCATATCTCGGAAAGGGCTGAGCCGAAAAATGTGGCATCACCAGGTACTGACAAGTCAAGGGTAGCATGAGCAATACAACTGCATGTTGAAATTGACCAAACTGTCCCTTTAAGACATAGGAGTCACCAATTAACTTAGTAATGGCAGAGAGAGTAGAGAGAGAGAGAGAGAGGAAGATTCCATTGGCCCATTGTTTCCGGGTTCTACTATTGCAGAAGAACTGTTCTTTTCATTGTAGGAGTATTATGACACGCCCCTTTAGGCAGACCGGAACCTGGTCATGTTAGGTGCCCATAGCAACCTATTACATTGGCATATCTCTATATACTTAAAGAATCTCTGGTAATGGTGTGGGAGTGATACTCTGTTAAGATGCAATGATTCAGCAGCTGGCACCTCTAGCGACAAGTCCATTACCTTAACTGGACGTTTAAACTTGTGTCCCACCAGTGTGCGGGTCTGTCTGTGTGAGTGAGTGAGTGACAGAGAGAGAGAGAGAGAGAGAGAGAGAGAGAGAGAGAAAGAGAGAGAGAGAGAGAGAGAGAGAGAGAGAGAGAGAGAGATATGTAGTTTGGTTTCATCCGACTGTAAATTCAAAATGGCCGGCCCTCTGGAAGGGAGGAGTTGGGCGAACTGTGGCAATACAACCCGAGGTTGTCAGAGAAAATGCATAAAGAAAAAGTATAGGACACGATGCAAATCCATGCAAATGACTCCATATCCATCCACTTTGGTGCCATTATTACAGGATGCTAATGGAGAAGCATTCAATCTCGCCTCTACTGAAGCCCATTCACATTTGCATCGGGGGACTTTATGCAAAATCGGAGGCTTTCTAGTCAGACACGGTCAGTACATGGGCCAAAAGCTGGAATGGGAAGGTTGGTAAAGGTGTGCAAACTCAGGCCCGGGGGGCCACATGTGTCCTGCTGAGCCATTTCATGTGGCTCGCAGAGCCTTTACAAGGCAGATACAACTTTTAAATCCAAATTCATACGGTCACTCAACATTCTTAAAATGGCTACCTACAACAGGGCTCTTGCGAATTCAAGATTAACCAAGTGCATAGGCTATACATTTCATTATAATGTGCAGGAATATATGTCAGTCAGTGTACACTATTTGTCATTGACACAGACAGGTTGTCTACGACATCTGGCTCTTTGGTCAATATTCTACACCCAGTGTGGTCTTTGGGCCAAAATAATTGCCCACCCCTGGCATATGGGGTGGCCACAGTGTAATCAGGATGACAGAAGTCTTGAAAATGGACACTAGACTAGGAGGGAAAAGGATGGCAGGACCATTGCAACAGGGGATCCCTCATGCTGTAAGTAACTATGCTCAGCCATCAGCTGGTAGCAAATGCACATAACGTAGATGTATGTATTTTTTTTAGACTGATAACTTAAGTTTCTGAAATCTTAACGTCAGTTTTGTTTTTTTTAGATGCATAGCATTCTCCTAATAGGTGTCAGTGTCACCATTAAAAATCTAGAGCATGGGGGCGCTGTGGCGCAGTGCGCTAAGCCCCCACATTTGGGCTTGCATGCCCACCCCCGGGGAACCCGGTTCGAGTCCGGCCGGGGTCATTTCTCGGTCCTCCCCTGTCTCTCTGTCCCTTTCGCTTCCTGTCACCATCTTCGACTGTCCTGTCAAATAAAGGCATAAAAGCCCTTAAAAAAATATATATATATATATGGGTAGATGACGGATAGGCAGCAAAAAACATTTTTTTCACAAAACATTGTTTATGAGGGAAAAAAGTATATGTCTACGTAGTGCAGCAATTAATCTTTCAAAAAATCCAACTGGTCACAATGTTGGTCTATTCATTGATTATTTATTTACGTTGATAAAGCAATTTGCTGAAAATATGTCCTTTGGTGTGACGTTAAGAAATAAATATATTAAGTAATGTAGAACTGGCTTGATGGAGTTTTATGAACATTGTTACACTCTTCATATTTATTGCCATTTTTTAAAGTCTTAATTTAATGAGAAATTACCATTTAAGTATTTTTTTTCCCATTAGATGTGAGATTATTAGAAACCTTCGAGGAAAAACAGGGATATCTTTCTTTTAAATGTTCAAAATTGTCCGATTTTATACTAACTCTTCAGGGACGATAATTTGTTCTTCCCTAATGCAATATTCAGTGTTTATCAAACATATTGTTTAGCTCAAACAAATATTTGAGCGTTTAAAACATGTCACACCGTAGGACATTCATGTCACGCTAAAGGACAGAAATGCAAAACTGAGCCAGAAACAAATATATCAACATGATTATTTTGTCTTTTGATCATAATATAATGTTGTAGTCAATATGGACCTACACTTTACACTTATAAGTCTTTGAATCGTCGATTATCAGCCTATCGTAACTCATAAGCTCATAAGACTCCTACTGAAGTGTGACCTTGGCATGACCATCACACTTTTGTAGGTATGCTATGACTGTCACACCATTGAACCTGTAGTGTGTAGTGGCCAGTGCCTGTTTGCTGGACAGCACATTTATGTTGTATATTGAGCTCTCCACAGCATACTTTATTCATCTATACTCCTCTATATACTCTCTCACTGATCTTTCCTTCACTGTTACCGTTATATTTTATGGTTTCAAAGCACCATTAATTATCCCCTTTATACCATTTATCACCATTATATCATTTGACAGTATCTAAAATCAACAGCAAATATTCATCAACAATGCATCAAAGTATAAATTCCAAAGGCCAATAAAGGAATAAGTCATTTGAATACGCAATATTTATCTAGTCAAACAACAAAACAAAAATGTACTACCAGCTGTTTTAAAAGCTATTTCTCAACTATCTAGTCCATTGGTGTGACCTGTTTGTCCTTTGGTGTGATACTCCAAAGTGTCACACCATAGGACTTTTACCATCACACCATAGGACTTTTACCATCACACCATAGGACTTTTGAGCTTTTGAGTTAATTTAAAGCCATGTCGTTGCCAACTGAAATACAATTTCACCTTTAGTAAGATGCATTTTCATACATCTACATAAGAAAAAAATATGAAAAATATACACTATTGTCAAAATGTATTTTATGGCTGTCACACCAAAGGACTACAAAACTAATACATCTTGTGGTAGCAAAACATAATTGATTGACTGAAGAACTCTGAGAGAAAAACCTAAAATCCACCCTTGCCATTGGCTTCTTAATGGTCTTAAGTCACAATTTATGTATCGCTGGGGCTTCAACAATAGATAATTATCCACAGAATTAACCAAAAATATGATGTCACACCACAGGACATTATTTTCTGCGACAAAGTTTCATAAGTCCATACGGTCTCAGAAAAACAGGAAAAAAATTAAGCATTGCCACTTGCTAAAATAGACACCTTGAAAAAACATGCCAGGGTTGTTTAGACAAATGACTGAGCTTTGATTATTTATTTAAAAATGTTTTAATATGGAGAACCAGGCTTGCCTCAGTCACACCAAAGGACAAATGTGACATTTGACTCAAAATTAAGTATACTTATTTAAGCTCTGTATTTATTACACATTACTTTTTCACAACAACGACATTAGTTTAATCATTTAAAGCATTGACAATTTTGAAAGCATGAATTTACTTAATTTTAAGAGCCTGCGACAGCAAAATTTACACGTCACGTCATCTACCCATATATATATATATATATATATATATATATAGTAAGAAAAGAAGGATCACCGCACACTGGTGGACTTAGTTTTTGCTGTTTTATTTAGGTGAACAACGCGTTTCGCATTGCGCTTCGTCAGGTTCACAAGTGAACCTGACGAAGCGCAATGCGAAACGCGTTGTTCACGTAAATTAAGCAAAACTAAGTCCACCAGTGTGCGGTGATCCTTCTTTACTATGGATTACTGATGACTGCACTTCACCAGCACCTGGAACCTGGCTGTGCATAGGTGTTCCAGATCTTTGATATATATATATATATATATATATATAAATCTAGAGCATATGACTCAAGGTATATATTAGAAAACAGTAGAAAGGTATGAAGAAGACTACTTTGAGGCCTTGGCCATTGCTCAAACGGCTAAGGCACTGTACTGTTACGCCGGGTTCATCATCCTCTCCTGTCTCTATACTCTCCCACTGATTTCTCGTCACTGTCCTATCGTCACTGTCCTGTCTCAAATAGGCATGAAATCCCTAAAAAAAGAGGACGAGTATTTTGAAATACTGAAGCACAGAGAGAAGCAGGGGAGGGGTGGGGAACCTACTGTATGTCTCGAGGGCTGTTCACAGTTTCACATGAAATAAGTCATGTTTTGTAAAGATACATTTGCAATGCAATTCATTTATATTTTCAGGGGACCTAGAAAAGGTGGGGTCTGTTGTAAAGGTCAACATACAGTAGGCCTAATGTGAAGGGAGAAATCCTGGTTTGTGTTCATAGCACGGCCCTTGGAGGACTTAATAAAATTTGAAGTGGCCCTCAAATGAAATCCCGCTGGGCTTGCTCCCCCCTCTGCTTCCCTATGGCTGTTTACCTTTTGCCAGCCTCAACAAACAAGCAAAACAAACACTTTCGCTAGCAGGACTTGAGTGCACTTGTTGTTTGTCATGACAGAAATGTGTTTACACAAGTGCTCCTGGATAAACAAGAAACTGCTACCCTCCCCAACGAGACATAGTCCAAACCATCAGCATCACACCAGACTATCGGTCATCTCAGCTTCAACACCAATAAATCAGTGAATCACAATTTCTTTCTGATGGAACCCCCTTTGTAGCCTGATTATCATCGACTTTCAAATCTCCTCGAGAGTTGGTCTGACCAAGACCATAACAATTAACGTTTCCCAAATGGCATGGTTGACCCGCCTCCCTAGGTTTACTACTGGTTGACTGGAGTCCGAGACAGTAGGTGGAGTTCCCATTTTTTCGGGAGATCAGAAACGATATTTACATTGCTCTTGGCCTGACTAGAAGCAACGCCGAAGGTGTTGCGTCACTAGGAGGGCGTGGCCTGGCTACCCCCCTTTTTTTTTGGAACTTCTTTTTATTTTTCACCTCACATCATACAGATACAAGGCTACCCCCTTTTGACCTAAGAATATCTTGACTTTTTTCTTGTTTCACAATAAGAAGGTCTTTGGTAGAGCCAATTACAGAGCCCATGTGAGAGTAAAAAAAATACAGCGCCTGATACTGTAGTTTCTGGTGGGCACGAGAAAGTTTCTGGTGGGCACGAGAAAGTTTCTGGTGGGCACGAGAAACATTCGGGTTTTTTTACTGTCACGTGTCATTTTAAGGGCTCCGTAGCCAACAACACAATATTACGACCTCACGTTTAAGAACAGAAAAGCAAGTGTGTAAATTTGAAGTTAAGAGAGCAAATAGAGTGAATGCATTGAATGTGTGTGTGTGTGTGTGTGTGTGTGTGTGTGTGTGTGTGTGTGTGTGTGTGTGTGTGTGTGTGTGTGTGTGTGTGTGTGTGAGTGAGTGAGTGAGTGAGTGAGTGAGTGAGTGTGAGAGAGAGAGAGAGAGAGAGAGAGAGAGAGAGCGAAAGCGAAAGCGAGAGCAAGCAAGTAAGCTATGTTAGCCAATGTCACAGGCAATCGACTGGCTGTACTCCTGCAATCCTAGAGTAATCATAAAACACTCCTTTAAAATCCACTTCTCACTAGACACGAGAGACCTCCACTCCATTGCCATTCCAGGAGAGAGAGAGAGAGAGGGAGGGAAGAAAAAAAACGGATGCAACGTTTAGATGCAGAGGGAGAAAAAGATGGATGATGTACAGAGAGAGTGAAAAAGAAAGAGTGCGAAAGAAAATGTTCGGCCCCATGAATCTCGTAGTGTTTTTCTAGTTTTGTTGTAACTGGTAAAAACAGAAGTGTAAAAACGTTTCCTCACTGACAGGTTAAGGTTAGGGATTGTTTTGGTGTGGGCACATTACAGCATTCTTTAGCTATTGTTGGGGTTAATATGAATGGTCGTCAATGGAGGGACCCTACAAAGATATATTGGTGTGTGTGTGTGTGTGTGTGTGTGTGTGTGTGTGTGTGTGTGTGTGTGTGTGTGTGTGTGTGTCTGACAGAGACGGATGATGGTGGTCCAGTGGCTCCTGCTGAAAGTCCTGTAATAACACATCCATCAGAAATGGACAGGCACTCACAGCGGACGCCTTTTTTAGGACCCTTTAAGGACCAATGAACCTGAGCTAGTGGCCGTTTCTCAAAGTGAAGTGGGATGTCCTTGCTAATATGAGTAACGCCCATTTTTTGAGGATTTCTCGTCATCACAGCTCGGCGAGTGCTGTTCTAAAGTGCGTTTCAGAATTCCCCCAAGTCCCACAGACTTTATTCGAAAAATTGTCAAGGTTGCACTTCTTGCATCCTTGCTTTCACAAAATACCCAGAACCCTTCATGTTTCCACACTTGCGCTGGGCTTTTTTATTACGGGTGTGGGAAAGCAATGCATGTTTGAACATAATATGTATGGTATGTTGTTTGTTGTTTTGAACAAGTAAATAGCTTGTGTGTGTGTGTGTGTGTGTGTGTGTGCGTGCGTGCGTGCATGTGTGTGTATGTGTGTGTTCTTGCCTTGAGAGAGAGGTAGTCATCCTGGTGGTTCTCTGTGAGCTCGCTGCCGTCGGTGATGGCTGGTGGAGGGGAGGGGAACTCCAGCGAGAGGGCCTGCTCCCTCTCCCTCTCCCTCTCTGTCTGGATGGCTTTACTGCTGCTCCTACTGCTGCTGACCACTAGGACGGACACAAACACGCACACACACACACACACACACAAACACACACACACACACACACACACACACACACACACACACACACACACACACACATTTTGATATTGTTTGACAGCAATATTGATATTGCGATATAAATTCCATATATTGCCCAACCCTAGGGGCGTGACAAATTTGCCACAATCATTCTGTTGATGGAAAACCTTGACATCTTTAAAATCACTCAAATATTTCCAAACCTGGTGCAAAAGTGGCTACAGTCATGGGCGTGTTTGTGTGACCGTGTGTGTGTGTGTGTGTGTGTGTGTGTGTGTGTGTGTGTGTGTGTGTGTGTGTGTGTGTATGCATGTCGTGTGTACACAGATGTACTTAACATCCTAGTTAAACTGGCTTTGGAAATATCAGCACCTGTCCACCTGGTAACCTAGTCCGCAACCTAATACAATTTGGTCGTGTAGAAGCTGGTCTTGTATATTACATTCAGGGCTCTAAATTAAAACCAGACAACTGGCCAAGTGATGGTGAAATTTCAATTTGGCTGGTAAAAAAATTCAACTTACGAGCCATTTTGAACAATTCTGCCTCTTTTCCACTGCCAGTTTTCTTGTAGGCCCACAGCTCGACACAGCACGACTCCGCCGCCACTTTTTGCTCTTCGATTGAGCTGCGTCGTGCCCAATCAAAAAGCGAAAAGTGGCGCCCGAGTCACGCTCTGTTGAGCTGTAGACCTACCAGAAAACCGGCAGTGGAAAAGAGGCATTAGTGAGTGTGTGTTTAGCTAGTAAAATTAACATCTACGTACTAGCCATTTGGCTGGTGATGAAAAATGGACGAGCCCTGCTTACATTGCCAGTTTTCCAAGCCTGAGCACAGAGGCATGCTGGGAGTGGGAGCTGGGAATGCAGTCTCGTGTCGTGTGAGACTGGTGGGTAAGTCAAGTTAAGTGGGTTTATCCCTCTTTAACCTGACGGCACGTCACTGAGACCACAGCCCTGACCCCCCACCAACCATAACCTCCCACACACACACACAGATGTACACACACACACATGCACACATGCACGCACACAAACACATCAGTGTTTCCCATACATTGAGGAAACTATGGCGGCCCGCCATAGTTTAAATTTGGCCGCCATAGTTTACGAAAATGTAAAAAAAAAAAAAAAAAAAAGTAAATTTTTGATTTCCGTTTTTGTTAAAAACGATTTAAATTACGATTTCCTTCGCATTTTCCTCCTGGAGTAAATACATCCTATAGAGAAAACCACAAGTGCTTGAAAGACAGAGATATCAAAAGCCTAGTCAAGTTGTTATAGTTAACTTGGGTTTGGGAGCAATATAAAAAAAACTTCAGAGGGACAGTTGGGATGAGTTTACTAACACTCCCCAGGCTTTGTTTTACAGTTGTAATGAGTTAGGTGACAGGCCTTCAAGGGCTGCATAAGTTATAGAAATGAATGTGTAATGAATGTGAATATAGACATAAATGTGTAATATGTTGTTCAGCCCTTTTAATGCAAGGAATTTGGAAAAACTGGCCCTGTGACCAGCACCCCTCGTGTAGAATGTGTGCGCCTATGTGTGTGTGGGAAAAGGCATAGCCTACCCTCTTAGACCCTTTTTATCTATGCGTTACACACAGTGATCTTAAATTCTTATCTCTGCTCCTATTTTGTTTTATTATTGTTTTCATTATATAGACCCCTGCACGAGGGACGAATGAAACTGTAAACAGAAATGATTCACTGTACTGCATTTTTTGACAATGACAATGTACTACTATTATACATGTCATGGGTAAAATGGGTAGCCTTATTTCTCAAAATATAAATGGCTGAAATGTAGGCCCAGGCCTTTCTCCATGCGGCAATGTCATACTGTACTCATTGTTTTGCCGTTTTGCATTTACGCTGTGTGAATACAACTCCCCCCCCCCCCCCCAAAACCCCCCCCCCCCCCCAAAGGCCCACGTGAGAAGACCCCCCCCCCCCCGCCCCCCCCCCCTCCGCCCCCCCCCCCCCCCCCCCCCCCCCCCCCCCCCCCCGCCCCCCCCCCCACCCCCCCGCCCCCCCCCCCCCCCCCCCCCCCCCCCCCCCCCCACCCCCCCCCCCCCCCCCCCCCCCCACCCCCCCCCCCCCCCCCACCCCACCGCACCCCACCCACCCCCCCGGAAAAAAAAATTCTGCTGCCCCCATAGTTTCCAAAATTTCTGTGGGAAACACTGCACATGCATGTATGCGTGCACGCACATGGACACACACACACACACACACACACACACACACACACACACAAACACACACAAACACACACACACACACACACACACACACACACACACACACACACACACACACACACACACACACACACACACACACACGCTCACACATGCACGCACATGCAAAAGCCCACCCTGTTAAACTTCCTGACCTTGCCTAAGAGGTGTGGGACGTGATTTAAAGTAACACTAAGCAAGTTTTGTCTTCCTTCTCCTTAGTTGACATTGTTGTTCAGAACTACAAACCCCAACTCCGATGAAGTTGGGACGTTTGGTAAACAGTGAATAAAATCAAAATGCTATAATTTTCAAAACATTCAATCTATTCATTAGATGGAGAATAGTGAAAAGACAACATATTAAGTGTTAAAACCGAGAAAAAATATTGTTTTGGGGGACATATGTACTCATTTCTAATTTGATAAATCCAACACGTCTCAAAAGAGTTGGGACGGGGATCAATGAAATTTAGTAAACATCCAAATAAGATTAAAAAAAACAAAGAAGAACATTTCTAAATGAATTGTACTGACGGACAATATAGATGTCCAGGTATAAGATCATCACAGAGAGGCTGAGTCACTCAGAATTAAAAATGCAAAGGGAATAATTACCATAGTTATTACATACATTTTTGAATTCACTTTGATTTACCATGATTGAGTGTATATAAGACATATTTTTGTTAATAAAATCATTGTATAGGTTCATGACATCATGAAATATATATTGGCTGTAGTCTCACTCTAATTCCTGGAGTGCTAGAGCTATTGAAAAGTTACCATATTAAGAATGCTTAATGCATGAAAATGATACAGGGGTGTAACATTCTCCTAAGCACCTGAGCTCACTTGAAATAGACCCGGAAGACATGGGAAACTGTCCTTTGCTTACAGAAGTCAGCAGAAGTTGTAGAAGTCCATTCTTTTTGACAATAATAGAGCATTGCACATCCTGTGCTACAGTAAAAATGGACCATCCAACTTGTGTTAGTGCTAGCTTCAAAAGTCAGCCTCCATGATGGCATGCGGGTGCAGTAGTGCATTGGTTAAGATGTTCTCACTCATCTGTAGAGTTAAATACAGTGCTGAATGGTATAAATGCGTTTTAAACAGCATGAAAAGCCACTCATGCATTATATTTTGAAGGGAGATCTTCGATTACTGCCACATAGTAAGGTCAAATTGCATTATCTACTATGTTTTAACAGTTTGGCTCCATCATAAGGACCAGCAGGTGATAAAATGGTGGGTTTTTGGTCAAGACCTGTCACACTGTAAGCACTACAGAAAGGAAAACATTGCAAAACATGACAAGTAAAATCATCTCATCGGTTAATGTATTTAACTGTTAAGTGTTGTCTTTTGTTTTGTTTTTAGTCTTCCTCGACATTTGCTGCCATTTATTGTCCCCGTCCCAACTCTTTTGAGACGTGTTGGATTTATCAAATTAGAAATGAGTACATATGTCCCCCAAAACAATATTTTTTCTCAGTTTTAACACTTAATATGTTGTCTTTTCACTATTCTCCATCTAATGAATAGATTGAATGTCTTGAAAATGATAGCATTTTGATTTTATTCACTGTTTACCAAACGTCCCAACTTCATCGGAGTTGGGGTTTGTATGTACAGCAAGACAGCTTGCAACTCCAGACTTGCTCTGTATGTTCACAGGCCAGGGTGAATTTGAGAGACTTTTCCACTCCCAAGTTACTCAAAGTTGCACCAATACAAGTATTTTGGAAACTAGGATAAATAAGACCAATAAAAGTGCAGCACTAGTTTTGGTAGTAGAACTGGTAGTAGTTAAAAGAAAACCCTTAAAGGTGCACTGTGTAGGATGGTGGCCAGAGTAGGTATTGCAACTATGCTGCTCATTGAAACTATGCTGCCTATTGCCAAATATTGAAAAAAATATTTTCTTTAAATAATAAAAAAACAATTTTTAGGGCTTTATTCTTGACTGGACAGTGAAGGAGTGACAGGAAACGAGTGGGGAGAGAGAGAGAGACAGGGAGGGATTGGCAGATGACCCGGGCCAGAACCAAACCCGGGTCGCTGGCGCAGCAACCCAGTGCCCCACCGCTAGGCCACGGCAGGGCCGAAAAAAATCTTTTAATTAATAGTAACTAAATAATGAACTAATATTTACTAGTATGATCAATGTATAGTAAGTTGTGCAGCTTAGTCTGTTTCTGGAAATTCAAAATGGCAGACCATTTTTTCCAGTCATAATGAATACTTAGAGTGTGACAGTGGAGGCAATTATTTGTGCAAAAGGTAACATTTTTGAATTCTGGTAATTTCATGAATTCTTAAAATGTTACACAGTGCACCTTTAACCAATGAACTGGCAGCACTGGTCACGAAAGCCAATAGGAAGTTACCTTTCTTCTTGGCCACCACACTGTCCCGGTCTGAGTCCCTCTTGGGGGCGGGCTTTATCATGCGGTTGGCATAGATGTTCTTGGTGTCCAGCTCTCTTTCCTTCTCCTGCAAAGGCAAACAAAAAAGGCAGTGTTAATTCAACACTTAAAGAGTTGATTTAGTCTTCATATGGTCCCAGAATACTCTCTACGTTTTGACTCTACGTTTTTTAACTGTGTCGTACACTGTATGTGTCTGTGTACGTGCACATGAGAGAGAAGCACTGTTGGTTTTAGAGTGCATCTCTCAACGTACTAGTGTGTGTGTGTGTGTGTGTGTGTGTCTGTGTCTGTGTGTGTGTGTGTGTGTGTGAGAGTGTGTGTGCATGTGTTTGTGTGTGTGTGTGTGTAAAAGCCCAACTGGGAAACTCCAACTCCAACTTGTCATTGTGACACGGCACTCCACAGCACACAACAAAATTGCATTTATGCCTCACCTGTGCAAGGGGGCAGCCCCCTATGGCGCCCGAAAGGGAGCAGCGCGGCGGGGCGGTAACGTGCTCAGGGTGCCTTGGTCATGGAGGAGGATGGTGTGTGTGTGTGTGTTTTTGTGTGTGTGTTTTTGTGTGTGTGTGTGTTTTTGTGTGTGTGTGTTTTTGTGTGTGTGTGTGTCTGTTTGTCCACCTTCAGCTTGAGTGTGAGTCTCTGCACTTCCTCCTGTGTGTGTGTGTGTGTGTGTGTGTGTGTGTGTGTGTGTGTGTGTGTGTGTGTGTGTGTGTGTGTGTGTGCGTGCCTGCGTGTGTATCTACCTTCAGCTTGAGTGTGAGGGGTCTTACACACTAGGGCGGTAAAGCGTCGCGGAACGGCCGGGTTTTTTACCGGCGTCGGTGAAAATACATTGAAACATATCTGTCCTTACACACCAACCGGTGGTAGTCAAGCGTCAGCCGCGTGGGAGCCGGCTCCACGCCGCGTTGCATTTGGAAAATAGAACTCAAGCGTATTTTTCACGCCGGCGACCGGCGGTGTCTCATTCAAATGAATGGCAAAGTAGCATGCTAGCTTTGGCTGTGGGGAGGGTTTTGAACAGGACTGGCTGCGCACGCCGACGCTGTCAGTGTGAAAGGCAGAGAAAAACACACCAGCCGAAACTAAGCAGAAAGACCCACGTCCCACGTATAGTGTATAGTCCCACGACTGTTCCGTTCCGCCTTGGTATGTTTTGGCCCTGAGTCTCTGCACTTCCTCCTGTGTGTGTGTGTGTGTGTGTGTGTGTGTGTGTGTGTGTGTGTGTGTGTGTGTGTGTGTGTGTGTGTGTGTGTGTGTGTGTGTGTGTATATCTACCTTCAGCTTGACCGTGAGTCTCTGCACCTCCTTCTGTGTGTGTGTGTGTGTGTGTGTGTGTGTGTGTGTGTGTGTGTGTGTGTGTGTGTGTGTGTGTGTGTGTGTGTGTATATGTGTGCGTGTGTGTGTGTGTGTGTGTGTGTGTGTGTGTGTGTGTGTGTGGGTGGGTGTGTCTTTATCTACCTTCAGCTTGAGCGTGAGCCTCTGCACCTCCTCCTGTAGGCAGCGCGCCTCCTCCTGCGCCTCGTGGGTTCTCCTGCGCTCCCCTGCTAGCTGCCTCTGGTAGCTGCCACTGCTCAGCTCCATGTTGCGCTCCAGCTCCTAGGGTCAGAGGGCAAAGGGCAAAGGTTGCACACACACACATTACATTACATTACATTACATTTTACATTACATTACATTACGTTACGTTACGTTATGTTACGTTATATTACATTAATTAGATTACACCAGAGATGGTAACTAGCGACCATCTCTGATTACACTTAGCTGATGCTTTTATCCAAAGCGACTTACAGAGTATCGCTTACAGTCCCTGGAGCAATGTGAGGCTATGTTCCTTGCTCAAGAGCACTTCAGCCATGGAGTGAGGTGTAGGGGGAACGAAAGGTAGGATTCAAATGGGCAACTCTCTGATATCAAGACCGCCTCCTTAACGATTATACCGCGGCTGCTATGCACATTACATTGCATTATACTTAGCTGACGTCTTTATCCAAAGCGACTCATAGTTACTTACAGGGTATTGGTTACAGTCCCTGTAGCAATGTGTGGGTTATGTTCCTCACTTCAGCCATGGATGGAGGAAGTTATTGGTAAGGGTGGGGATTGAACCTGCAACCCTGTGATCTACAGTCCAACTCTTAACACACACACACAAGCATGTCACCATGGCTACCCTTCACACTCAGACCTAAAGTGATACTGTCCCATTTTTGGAAATAAGCTTATTTTACACCTCCCCCTGAGTTTAATAATAGGGTTTTACCGTTCTCCTATACTTTCAACCGTTCTCAGGATATGGCTGAGCCAATTTTACCTCCAAGCTAACAGTTAACATTGAGTCCTATGAGACCAGTTAGCCGCCAGCTGGTCTCATAGGACTCAATGTTAACTACTAGCTTGGAGGTAAAATTTGCACTGCCATAACCCGAGAACGGTTGAAAGTACAGGAGAACGGGAAAATCCGATTATTTAACTCAAGGGGAGGTGTAAAATAAGCTTATTTCCAAAAATGGGACAGTATCACTTAGCCCACATCGACGCCAAACATTGATTTCACAGTATGGGCTCCGGCCGTGGCACAAACGACTAAGGCCCTAGCTGTTACGCAGGAGACCGGGTTCGATTGCAACCCAAAGTCATGTCCTGATCCTCCCCTGTCTCTACCTCCCATTACTTCCCTGTCTAACTCTCAAACTGTTCTGTCCAAAAAGGGGAGGAAAAGCCCAAAAAGAAGAAATACAAAGATTTTACAGTACAAGGAATATTTTTTCTGTTATTTATTCATGAAAGCGAGCGTAATCCGTGTAGATGATCATCATACGGTAGCACACAGATTTTCCGACTGTCCCCTCCAAGCAGATTGAATAGAAAAAAGTTGAAATTGAGGGTGAAAATCCGCCTCAATTCACAGGCAGACTTCCATTTTTTTTTTTTAATCGACATTTGGTTTGTTCACGACCAAAATCACTGTTGGAAGTACAAGGCGGATATCAAGCAGAAATCTATGACCTCATCTGGCTGGGGAATTTGACATCAACACACAATGTTACATACAGTAACACATACGTACATACAGTATAGACGCACACACGCAGGCATGCATGCATGCATGCTCGCACATACGTACACACACACACACACACACACACACACACACACACACACACACACACACACACACACACATACACACACATACACACGTACACGCACACACACAGAAACAGCCAGCAAAGTCAGACAAACACATCTGCCACTCACCAACCCAGGATAGAACAGGAGAAATAGCCAGAAGAAGTCCTACTCTTTTCTCGTACTTTCAGTTAATATAGTATGGAATATATAATGGACAGAGCTTGAAGATCCACAGACTCAGAGAGAGACAGGACTAGATGAAGATGACTGTGTTCAGCCGTGCGCTCCTGTAACCTCCCAGAAGCCCAGACCACTAGGCAGATCACTATAGCAATGCCCAGGGACGGATTATCACTCCGTGTGCCCCAGGGCCAGACAACAAGAAAGGGCCCCCTCCATGGGTGTTGTTAGTCTATAAGAAGATTCAGGGTTATAGGCCAGATTATAGAGGCACTATGTCAGGGGTGTACAACTCAAATTGACTGAGTTTGACATCCCTACACTATGCTGTTGGGGGGTTGTACTGTATGTTCTCTGAAAAAAGTTGAAAATAGATTTGTTAAAAGTGTGATTTTAACGCAATGTGAACAATGATATATAGAGGCTTGGGTTTCAGGCCCCCTTGAATCTGGGGCCCCTGTGCCTGGGCCCT
>NC_085874.1:32354043-32359043 GCF_034702125.1 Engraulis encrasicolus
ACACACACACACACACACACACACACACACACACACACACACACACACACACTCGCGCACACACACACACACACACACACACACTACACTCATCATGGGGTGTCATCATAAGTCCACCATTGTCCCTTCCTACCCACCTTGCTCTGGCTGAAGGAGCGTTGGGACGGGGGGTCCCGGCGGGGCCCACCCAAGCCTGTGATACTGCTGCCCCAGCGATGAGGGGTCTGGTGGGGGCCACCGCCACCGCCACGCTGGGGCCGAGACTGGCCCTTATGGAGGGGACCTAAGGGTGGATATCAGAGGTGGGGAGTTACAAATGTGTTTAACAAAGAAAAAAAAATCACGCGCACCCATCTCAAAAATGTGTGCTGGTCAAGCAAAGTCAAATAAAAGCAAAAAAATGAAGTCCACAACACCAAGCTCCCGTTTCTCTTCTAAAAGGGACACTGTGCAGGAAATGGTCAAAAAAGGTACTGCAACTATGCTGCTCATTGAAACTGGGCTGCCTATTGCCAAATTTGACCTTTACATGAAAGTTTACTAAGTAATAAACAAATATTTTCTAGTATGGTCCAAGTACAGTCATTTTTGCAGCTAAAAATGGCTATTTTTGGAAATTCAAAATGGCGGACCATGGAGAAGATCCCCCTTTTCATGTATGAAAAGTGCAATTTTTCCAGTCATAATGAATACTTGGAATTTGATGCTGGTGGTAAGTATTCATGAAAAAGGTAACATTAGTGAATGGGCAGCATGAATTCTGGAAATAAACAACTAAAAATCTCACACAGTGTCCCTTTAAATGTGTACCGTTTCACATTAAAAAAATATAAACGGGAGTTTGGAGTTACAAATGTGGCCAAAGTCACCAGGCACACACCAACTTGCAGGCCCAGTGATGGGCAACCAGTAGTTGGGCTTACAATCCAGGGCCACATATTCCAATGTATCTGGCTTTACCTGTGCAATTCAGCCATGTGACTGCGTGCTTAAAATCACCACCTAGTTGAACTGAAGAGTTCAAACCGGGTCATTTGTAATACGTGACATTGCAATGTAACTAATGAATCCATGTTGCCGATTACTGTTTAGTCGTAGTTGTAGACCTGGGGGTGGATATCAGAGGAGGTGGTGAAATGTGTTGCAACCAGAATGTGTAGTAATGGTGGGGTGGCGTCCGCGCCAATGTCTTATCCTGAGCGTATCGCTCGGTGCATAATTCCAAGAGCAGTATAATGAAAAGGAAGAAAGGAGTCGCACACTGGAGCTGAATGCAGAATCAAAAACTGCAAAGCCGAAAACAAAAGCCGAAAAAAGTAGATAAACCGACAGACAGGGGACAAACGTTTCGGGTCTAGCCCATCATCAGTGTTCCCTGGGACTGTATTAAACAAAGCCGAAAAAAGTAAATAACCTGGGAAAACTGATGACGGGCTAGACCCGAAACGTTTGTCCCGTCTGTCGGTTTTATTTACTTTTTTCGGCTTTGTTTAATACAGTTTTTGATTCTGGATTCAGCTCCAGTGTGCAACCAGAACATGACCAGGTCATAAAATGAATTATTATATGGTGTGACATCATCGGTCGAATGCTCCATTCATTTCAATGGGGCTC
This sequence comes from Engraulis encrasicolus, assembly GCF_034702125.1. Lineage (NCBI taxonomy): Eukaryota > Metazoa > Chordata > Actinopteri > Clupeiformes > Engraulidae > Engraulis > Engraulis encrasicolus. Next base: position 32,355,658 of record NC_085874.1, read on the forward strand.
CCCAACGTTCGCACGTCTGATATTTGAGATAAGGACGAGTTGGTCTATATCAGACCGCTGTCAATGGCAACAAGACTTTTCACTGCTAAAGCGAATGTTTCATATTCACTCCGCAGGGGGTCCGGTCTTTTGTCACTCTAATCAGCAACAATCTTTTGACATGAAAAATTATAATAAACTTAACATTAAATAAAGAAATGTCCCCGCCATGTGTGAATCATTTACGTACTGTATATCCATATAATAAGCGGGTTAACGTTCGGCGAGTCGGTCGCTTTGTGGAATAGCAGCACTTCAGAGAGAACAAGACCCCTCCGCTCCGCGTCGGGGTCTAAAGATTCTCTCTGTCGTGCTGCTATTCCATGGTAGCGACCTTCTCGCCGAACGTTAACCCTTACTTAATACATTTTAAACAAGCTGGTGCAGCACTGATGTCTTACTATTTTAAAACTATACAATTTTGTTAAAAACAAATAGGAAAAAAGAAGACATCCAAGCCGCACCAGCCCTGAGCCCTCTATTTGATCTTATCACCAAACAGTCACTTGGGCCTAGCAGAAGAAGAAACATTCCCTTGGTGAAAGCGAAAGTGAAGTGAAAGCCCACCTGGGAAACTCCAACTCCCATTGTCATTGTGACACAGCACTCCACAGCACACAAGTGTTCACTGCACACTGCACACAACGAAATTGCATTTTTGCCTCACCCGTGCAAGGGGGCAGCCCCCAATGGGAGCAGTGCGGCGGGACGGTACCATGATCAGGGTACCTCAGTCATGGAGGAATATGGGGGAGAGCACTGCTTAATTACTCCCCCCACCAACCTGGCTGGTCGGGAGTCGGACCAGTAACCTTTGGGCTACAAGTCTGACACCCTAACCGCTTACCCATGACATGACCGTGGCCCGAATTCTTGCAGCCACTGCTGTATTTTTGCTGATGGCTCGTGCCAATGTCCATCCATGTTTTGGGTATATATATAGTGTGTGTGTGTGTGTGTGTGTGTGTGTGTGTGTGTGTGTGTGTGTGTGTGTGTGTGTGTGTGTGTGTGTGTGTGTGTGTGTGTGTGTGTGTGTGTGTGTGTGTGTGTGTGTGTGTCTGTGTGTGTCTGTGTGTGAATCAGGAGTGACAGAGAATAATTTCAATGAATAAATTTAAATGAATAATTTCCACTTCTCATTGTGATTCCAGGACACACCACACCAAAGCACAGCACACAATCAAATGTAAGCTTTTACGCCCATGTGATCGCACACACACACACACACACACACACACACACACACACACACACACACACACACACACACACACACACACACACACACACACACACACACACACAGCGTTTACGCCCAGAGCACATACGTATGATGAGGGGGAACCCCATGATCAGAAACTGTAAGGAAGAAGATGATAGCAACACACACACACACACACACACACACACACACACACACACACACACACACACACACACACACACACACACACACACACACACACACACACACAGGTGCAAACCTTTGAGCTGTGGAGGGCTGGATACTCCCTTGCGATAGCCTGCCGGGCAGGGCAAGGCAAAGTGGAAGTAAGGGGAGAGGGGATGAGTTAATGAGTTAATGGTTATTTTTTGCTGCACACACACACACACACACACACACATGCACACACACACACGCACACACAAACACATACACACACACACACACATACAGTACCCACACACACACACACACACAGTACGCACACACACACGCACACACACACACACAGTACAAGCACACACACACACACACACAGTACACACACACTACACATACACACACACACACACACATGCACACACACACACACACACACACACACACACATTGAGGTTTGCTTAATGGATGACATGCACATGCACGCAAAGTCAAGGCTAACACACACATGCACGCACAACACACGCGCACACACACACACAGCTGTAGGCACAGCAGGAAGCTGGAACCCTCATGTTTACATGATGCTGGCAATAAGGGTGAAAAGGGGTCAAGACACACACACACACACACACACACACACACACACACACACACACACACACACACACACACACACAGGCGTGCTGCAAACCTGGGCGAGGATGAGGAGGACGGAGAACCACATTACGGTGACCTGAGAATGAGGATGAAGGAATATCACTACAGTGAAACACACACATGCACACACACACATATGCACTCACACACACACACTCACACACACACACACACACACACACACACACACACACACACACACACACACACACACACGCATGCATGCATGCACACACACACACACACACACACACACACACACACACACACACACACACACGCACACACACACACACACACACACACACACACACACACACACACACACACACACACACACACACACACACACACACACACACACAGACACACTGAAAGACAGACATTTCCTTGCCACACTTCAAATAGACACAAAGAGTAAGAGAGAAAGATAGCAAGGATGGAGGGGGGGAGGGTGTCAAAGGGTAGAGTTTTTCTGAAGAACTTTGAAGACAAGAGGACTATAAGCGTAGCACGTGGGCACAAGGACCCATAGGGTTAACAACTCTACATATTAGGGCTGTAACGATACACTCAACTCACGATTCGATTCGTATCACGATTTATGACCTACGGTTCGATACACTGCATGATTTCACATAGCCAACATTATAAAATAAAATTATGAATTAAAAAATGTGATAGTTTATAGGTAGAATAGGTTACAAGAGACTACTAATATTTTTTAAAAGTTTAAATAAAATAATGGTAATGATTTGAAGCTGGGAAACTTCATATCATGTGTTTGTTTTCTGGACTGCTGGGCAACAAAACTTTGAAAGGGCGTATCACGATACTGCCTCCTTGTATCACGATACAGTATTGTAACTCCGTGTATCGCGATTTCTCGGTTCGGTACAATATCGTTACAGCCCTACTACATATATATCAACGTCAGCAAGTGTGTGCCATCGTTCGTCATGCACTACCAGAAGCCTTTTCAGTGCAAAGATGGGTCAACATTTTAGCTACAACCAACATATTCTTGATTGATGCTTTCCATATGCACGGAAAAAAAACTGGACCCGTTTCTCGAAAGCAACATTGCTAACTAGTTAGCAACTTAGTACGTTTCCAATGGGAAACTGCATTGCAACCAAGTAAGTTGCTAACTAACTTAGTTAGCAAGGACATTGTCGAGAAACGCACCCCTGCATTTTTGAAAAAACTAAAATGACACAGTCACACACACATCCAAACATGGAGTGTGACCTCACTGTAAGAAACATCAGGACGGGATCTTTTTGTGCAAAAAAATTGGGAC
>NC_085874.1:32364043-32371543 GCF_034702125.1 Engraulis encrasicolus
CACCTCTCTGTGGCCAGGTGCAGGATAAAGGCGCGTCTAAAGTGGAAAAGAGTAGAAGTCTGCACACCAGGCCTTGACACTGGCACCTGCCAACCGGCCAAATGCTGGTGAAACTTGGCTTTGGCTAGTAATACTTTCAGTGTCACTAGCCAATTTGGCTGGCAGTTTATTCCTTGGTATGACATACGCTTCATAGTAGCCTACGTGTATATTCTGTTGTTTGCCCCTTGTGTATAAGTTGTTTGTATTTAAATTCGAGACAAAAAACTCAGTAACTCATTTTCCATTTGCTTGATATACTTCCATGTAGAAAGCTATACACTCATCTGGCTTTGGCGTCTCATCTTCTTAGGTTAGATGTACACCATCATGATGAAGGGGAAAAAAGCAATGTAAAATCTGTGGCTAGTAGAGTACCTGAATGGCTAGTGACTAGGGAAAACCACTAGCCACAGTGGCTGTTGGGTGAAAAAGTTAATGCCAAGCCCTGATGCACACTGTGGCTCCGCTTTGAAAATTTTATTCAGGTCATACAACGTTTCGACCCAACAGGGTCTTCAACAGGCATGCGATTGTGGGTAGAAGGTGTCATCATAAATAGTCTCTGTTGCGGTGAGTGCAAGTCAGGTGGATGGGGTACATCATTACCCACAATCCCATGCCTGATGAAGACCCTGTTGGGTCGAAACGTTGTATCACCTGAATAAAAATATCAATGCGGAGCCACAGTGTGCAGACTTCTATTCTTTTCCATAAACACACACATTTACACACACACACACACACACACACACACACACACACACACACACACACACACACACACACACACAACAAACACAAACACAAACACAAACCACAATACACACACACACACACACACACACCGCAGGCACAAACAGACACAAACAATAACAACACACACGCACACACACAAAGCGGAGCCACAGTGTGCAGACTTCTACTCTTTTCCACAAACACACACATTTACACACACACACACACACACACACACACACACACACACACACACACACACACACACACACACACACACACACACACACACACACACACACACACACACACACACAACAAACACAAACACAAACCACAATACACACACACACACACCGCAGGCACAAACAGACACAAACAATAACAACACACACGCACACACACACAGACAAACAGAAGAGAGTGTGTATTAGTTGGCAGGGGAGGGAGGCACCATTAGAGGATAAAGTTGCAGTATGGTTTGTGATGCATGAATCATTAACACAAGCAGACACCATCTGGCCTCCCTTTCCAGACTTCAGCACATACAGTAGATACTAGAGATACACCGGTTCCTGATTTTTAGGATCCTGCCGGATACCGGATCTACTGCTTAAGATCCTGCCGGATCCGGAACCGGATACCGGATCCTACGAAAGGGTTGAAACACATAGCCAACTCGCACACGTGGGCCCTTTTTATTAAGTTGGCACAAACTATTTTTAAGACTCATTGGCTTACTGCCACACTGCCTTCAACGGCCACTTCCAAAGGGCTTTCACTCCATGCAGCGATTGGGGTTGTGAAAGACTGACTGAAAAGCCTAGGCTACATAAAAAGTAGAGATGCCCTAGATTCTGAATTTTAGGTAACTGCCGGATACCGGATCCACTGCTTAAGATCCTGTCGGATCCGGATAGTCTAAAAAACCCTATTATCCTGCCGGATCCGGAACCGGATGTTGGATCCTGTACATCTCTAGTAGATTCTAGGGGTCGACCGATACAGGTTTTTTAATGGCTGATGCCATACCGATTTTTTTTTCATCACTCTTGGCCGATACTCGATTTCTGATACCCAATATTTGGGGCCGATATGGGTTAAGAAAAAAAGGTTAAAAAATGACAAATATTCCAGGTCTCAAGTTAAAAATAAATATTCCTTTAACATTATCAAATTGAGGTAGAACTTGTAACATTTAAACACCCACTCTAACAATCAAGTAATGTCTAACGATCAAGTAATAAAAAATAAAGTGTCTTGGTGCTTTTAAAAAAAACCCTGAATTATTGCGTATCGGTCAAAACCACACGCGTATCGGCCGATACCGATACACTTAAAATATGCAAATATCAGCCCAATATATATATCGGTATCCTTAATAAATACCCTTTGGGCATGGGGTTGGACCTCACCTCACACACCTTTCATGGAGAAACACACACACACACACACACACACACACACACACACACACACACACACACACACACACACACACACACACACACACACACACACACACACACACACACACACACACACCTCACCTCCAACACGTGTTATCCATGGCTAAACACACACACACACACACACACACACAGACCTCACCTCAAACATACGTTATGGCTAATAATAAACACACACAAGCACATTTAGTGCAAAAGTAGGTTACTCTCTCCGGTAAATTTCATAATTATACCTCATCATGCGCTACATATGAAGACATGTGAATCTGCATTCACTTACAGTGCTCACACACACACACACACACACACACACACACGCACACACACACACACTGCCTGCCACACTCACTCGCATCCACTCAAACACACAAGCTGTTCAGCTGGATTCAGTCACCGTGATAAAAAAAGACACACACACACACACACACAGACAGACAGACACACACACACACACACACACACACACACACACACACACACACACACACACACACACACACACACACACACCCTTGGAGCTCCCATACACAGAGTGATGGCGTGAGCTGATATTTAGTCAGAGAGTATAATACCTATAACACAAGAACATAATTTGTTGCGAAATCAAAGTCAAAGTCAAATCCATGGATGCCGTAGCCTTGCACACTCACTCAGAGCTAGGGTACTCCACCCATGAGGAAACAGGAGGGAAAGAGTGAGTTAAAATGAAACGGACACAAATCCCTTGTCCACTGTATCGCAATGACATCATTATAGCTGACCCTCGAGTAAGGATTTTCCTCCAGTTCTTCTAGAATTTTACTGGAACACTCTACAGCGCATATAGAAGTCTGTGTTAAAAATCTCATAAAGGCCTTATGACATCATAATGAGAACTCAAAATGTTGGCAAAATTCTATTTGTGATGGTACTCCTCAAGGGGTTAAACACCAGGACTAGGCAACAGCAATACAAACAAACGCTTGACTGTGTGTGCATATCTGTCAAGCAGTGTGTGTCTAAGTGAGCATCTACTATGTGTGTGTGCGTGTGCATGTCTTTTCATGAACCTGTGTGTCAAATGCCAAGGAGACTGTGTGTGTGTGTGTGTGTGTGTGTGTGTGTGTGTGTGTGTGTGTGTGTGTGTGTGTGTGTGTGTGTGTGTGTGTGTGTGTGTGTGTGTGTGTGCGCGCGCGTGTTTGCGTGCATGCTCACTTTTAAGAGACAGCAAGACAGCCAAACAGACATTCAACTACATATAAAACAACAGACGAACAGCCAAACATTCCACAGAAATGCCCAAGTTGTCTCTTTGATTGGAATGTCATAGTTATAACAATGAAACACATACACTGGTGGTCAAGCAACATGATAATGAAAGCGTGTAAATGTGATGCGGTATAACTATATAGTTACATAATAAATACATAAACTGGATATAACCCTACTATAAAACACACCGACCCCCAACCCCATCAGTCTTGAGTAGACACTAAGTGTTTTGCTCCAGTGGTTGTTACTATGGTAATATATCTGTCATGGACAGACAGCCATCTTATTGTGGCATGGGTCTAATGGCTCTCCTCTCCAAATACACAATGGACACAAGCTTACAGCCAGAGACCTGGCATAAACCAGAAACTAGAAATGCAGGCCTAAAAATATGACTAAAAATATTACTTCAAATTACTATTGGTGCATCGTACATGGATATATTTTTTTATGACTGGGTATAACTGGTTATATACTAGTAATAACCTGGGTTACATGTTCAGTGTTTGGATAGCCTAATGCTACAAGATCACTGCCCAAGAGAAAACAAAAAATATCAGGAGTTTGGCCCATATTTCAAGACAAGTCTGTAGGCAAGGCTGTGACTACCGGATTGGAGATTATAAGACGATTTAGGGTTCAGGCCTAATGATCTGGCGGAGAGAAGACGCAGGCAGGCCACTGCACAAGTGTTGTGTATGCCACCTGCTTGAGGTTGGGCTAGTGGGGGATATCTGCGGGTCTTTAGCGTGTGGTTAACGAGAACCTGCTGTTTGTGGCAGGGCTCTTCAATCAAACCCTACCTAGTGTTGTTGGCCACTCTCACTACACCAACCCATCTCACCATGACGCACGGAGTAAACCACGCAAAGCGACCCAGCAAATGGGATGCCAATTGCTTACTGGAATCCAGCTCACCGTTATTATCAGTCTACAACTAGATTATGTAACTTAAAGCAAACACATCACATGTTAACTGCCAGCAACAACTTGCGGACGTATCCGTTTCGGACGTATCCGCGTTTCGTTGCGCATGGTGCCGACAAGGGTGTTAGTCAAGCAGCCTGCCAAATGTTTGTTTTCAAGCCACAGGCGATGATGGTGATGACGATAGACTATCATCATCATCATCACCTGGCATCCCTTTCTACTCTTCTATTCTTGGCTGACGTTCCAATAGTACACATAAACCCAGTTCCAACTGCAACGCGAACCTCGCATGGCACTGTTTATTCGCTATTCATAGAACAAAAGACCAAGTGGCTCAAGACGATCATCTACGAACACATTAGCCTGCTAAGTCATCTATTGCCGTATGGACAACAACCAAGTGTGGGCATGTCACAAATAACTGCTAATCGCTGTGCTTGTTTTTCGCTGCTTACCTTGTTCATTTCCACGAATCCATAGTTTCTTTATGGCGATGCCTGTGGCAATGGAATTCATCAAAGGATGCTTCAGGAGTTAGCAAAACAACAGTTGTGCCAGCTACAGAATAACTAGCATGCTACCAACACTGTTGTCCCCATGCAAAAAAATGGTCGTAGGTGACTTATTTTCCAAGTTTTTAATGCGAGAACCCAGACGACCACAATCTAGGTGGGGTGGCCGCCGTGGGACAAGCAGGCGCACTGTTGTTGCTCTCCAAAAAACGTTCCTTCAATCAAATCGAATCCACGCCTCGCCTCGCTTGCTTCGAGTGTCACTGTGACGCTTTGCCATGGCAACATGAAGTCAAACCACTTGTTGCGCAAAGTTCCGCCTGGTCACTGCATTATTCCAAGGAAATGCCGGTAGGCCTATTTGGATTGTGATTCAGACGTTTGGAACCATGTAAAATAAACTAAAAAAAATAAACATTGCGCATTCATCGCCATACATTAATCTTTAAATAGGCCAGTATTCTATCAATTAAATTATAGGCCTAGTTTTAAAACATTCATTGCGCATAAATAATGCACCATCAAGTCAATTGTTTAGTTTACAGAGAGTGTGATTAGGCTTCTTAAATTGTATAGTTGGGGGAAAACGAATGAAAAAAAATGTTAAAACAGAGGACAACATTTCCCAAGATACACTTGGTTATACTCCAGCCTCAGACAGACAGATTGTAACTCCACTGGACGCCTGTTGGGGGAGTGATGCTCAGAGAGAGAGAGAGAGAGAGAGAGAGAGAGAGAGAGAGAGAGAGAGAGAGAGAGAGAGAGAGAGAGAGAGAGAGAGAGAGAGAGAGAGAGAGAGACTCCAAGCTCCAAGAGGCTTCCCGTTATTATGGTAGTATAAATACGGAGGAGGTGGACGCGCCTCTTCTCCGATTTAAAGCACAGCTCTTTGGGAGAGTGCGTCGACAGTCTCCCCGCGCTGTCAAAGTGGCAAACAGAAGAAAAGTGTGTGTCGAACCGTCTGGACGGTGGCTGCCAACCGGGATTAGGATGGTAATCAGGGTGTACATCGCCTCTTCCTCCGGGTCTATCGCGGTGAGTAGGAGCGACTAATCCAGATTTTAGGCAGTAGTAATGTCAGAGTAGCGTGCCGTGCACTGAAAGGGAGAGTGACAGGTCAAGTCCACGGGTCGGGACCACGATGGCTCGCATTGCATTGCATTGCATGGACGCCCCTCACGACCTCCCTATTCATGGGGATGGAGGAACTGTTATTTATGTAACTTGCCAGATCTAAACGAAAATGAATTATGCGTGGCCTTTCTCCATAATCACTGACATTTTGCGCGCGCAGTCTCGTCAAAAGTAAAGGGAAATGGGTTGCGTTGTGATGAGCATAAAAAAACATCAGAGTGTCTTTGCTTTGCTTTTTTCTCCATCTCTTCACATCGCTCGCAAATTGAGGGGGGGGGGGGGGGGTATTCCTTTGAAATGCATGATGATGGCATTATTGCTACTATATCATCATCATCATCATCATCATCATCGTGCATACTGAATAGTCTCCAGTCTTCTTGCCGTTTATGACAGTCCACACGTCAAAGCACGGCATGTTTACTTGGTCCGTCTGGCGTTGCTACACCTTGTTGTTGACCAGGGCATTGACAATCATACAGATTCAAGGTGTGTTGTGGGCGGCTGTGTGAGACATGTAGACCAAAGCCTTATAGTAGTTGTCATCTTGTCACACACCTGAACTGGAAGCGTTTACCGCTCAGAAAATAAAACAGTCAAGCCTAAAAATATTCAAACAGGCGACGTGAAGTTACTGGCTCCGATTAAACTGGAGACGAAAACAGTCTAGTCTAGTAATATGGGCCTGGGTGGTAGAGGATGGAAATATGGTAGCCTGACTGAGATCATACCAAAATATTATGTCTCGAAAATATAGGCTATCATTACTGAATATCTGCCGTAAAAGCATTTTGCACAAAACCTCCTTCAGTCAGTAGGCCTAACCCAGAGATTCCAGTGATCCGCTTCATAAAACTACTGCTGTTTTTTCCCATTATGTAAATGTATCCCAGTTTGGTTGCCATCCCATTTCCGTGTCATGAGCTATTGCTATTACATAACTAACTCGTAATTTAATGTTTTTGTTGTTGACGTATGGATGAAAAATAAATCCAGAGGCTTTCACATGCGCGCGCGCGGGGGCATGTGTTGGGGAGGGGGTTGTCTACGTGTGTTTGGTTAGAGTGCTTCAGACCGTGTTTGGTGGTGGGTATTCTGTAAGGCCTCATGTAGGCTAGTGGAATAATGCGAGTCTTAGGTAATGGCTTGGCCAGCATGTCCCTCAACTCCATTTTCTGACTAAATTCACATTTGTTTACAAAAGATTCTATTTTTAGAGCTGGTCCCAGCAGTGATTTCTCGCGCGCACACTCGCGCGCGCACACTCACGCGCACATATGCGCACGCTAACGCACGCACACACAGAACGTCCATGCATGGGGCATATACTTTAAAAACACAGGCTATATTTAGAACATTCATTTCCTTCTTTTAACATACATTTTCACACAGAGAGGGAGGAGAGAAGGGGAGAAGAGAGAAGTTGA